>NC_068402.1:36467197-36725543 GCF_023724105.1 Carassius gibelio | reverse complement strand
AAATTGGAGGATTTGGAGACCAAAAAAGACAATCATAGTGACCGTTAAATTGAAATGCGGCTACTAAACCAAAACAACTGGTATCTTCTTTCGGCTTCTGTTGACTCTGTCTAGGACCTGACCAAGGCTGTCTCCATGGCAACTTGCTGTGACGCTGTATAATCTGTGGACTGAGGATTCTAGAGAGAATCGCAACTCTCCAGGCCTACTAATACACAAACTCTTACACATATACAGATATGCAATCACCTCCCCACCCCCATCCCTCGCCTTCGCCGCTTTGTACCGCCAGTCTGTCAAGCGGGTCCGTGACCAGCGCTTTCTAGCTGCAGGGTAGGACAGCTGCTGCCTGCACTGGATTACCTCGACCCCCCCAATTTCCGTCGCCAGTTGCAAAGTTGTGTGTTTATGGTGTATGTGCTTTTGTTGCTGAGGTGTTTTTTTCATGTTCCCATACTGTTCTCCCAAAAGGTTCATAGTATGGGTGTTGGGTTTTTTTTTCTCCTCACTTTCCTAATGTTATGCTGTATTTCTTCCTCAATTCCCTGTCTTCCTGTTCTGTCTACCCCATTGTATGTATGTTGTGTATGTATGGACAGGTTGATGGCTAATTTCGCTGGTACTTGTGACTAGTGACAATAAAGGGCTACTACTACTACTACTACTTAATGTGAACCAGCTGCAACTCATTTGCGCTGCCTTTAAGTTTGGCTTAAATGAATGTGTCTGCATTAGTACAGCACAGCAGGTAACGTTAGGGAGAATGGGGAATTTTTAACCACCTACTCACCGTTATTGCTATAAGAAATATTATAAAACACGTGATTAATTTTTATTTATTATTATTTGTTTACTTATTTGTTTCAGCTGAATGCAGCAGTGGAGCTGAAATAAATAGTAAGTAGTCGGGAAAAATAATGTTTGGTAGCTTGAAGCGCCAAAATCATAATGCACAACTAACATCAGCTGCAGGACTCCTCTGAGTCTGCATTTAAAAACAATACACGAACAAGAGCTGGAAGTGTAAGCACTAAATCAAATTAACATTGTCTGCACTAGTACAGCTAAGCAGGTAACAGAGAGAGAAGGGAAAAACTCCTGCTCACCGTTATAGCTTGCTTTAAGAAATACTCTGAGACACATGAGCTCTTCTACTTATTTGTTTCAGCTCAATGCAGCAGCAGAGCTGAAAGAAATAGTAATTAGTTGGGCAAACTAATGCTTGCTAGCCCTAAGCGCCAAAGACCATAGAGCACGACTGGACATCCTCAAATCAATGCCTCTTGTGTTTTTTAATAAATTTGAGAAAACACTTTATCCTGGGAGGGAGTAGAGCAATGGGGATATTATATCAGTAAGCTCGCCTCTTATCCCATAGCTTATATCTTCAGCTTGCGTTGCCTGCAGGCTCAAGAGCCTGAAGCTACTGTAGAGTATGCATCATCCTATCCGCAGCCTAAAGAATCGATTACGAGCTTCTGGAGCGGGAATCCATTATGACTAACCACCTGACTCACGAGGCGCTCTTCTGCTGAGTGCGCGCGGTCCAGGGAAGAGAGAGTTAGAGAAGGGGGTCAATTCCGTTCTCTCACTGAACACTCGGGCTCATCGCCATCAGCCCAAGCGTCAAGCTTGCACAGCGCCTCGGCAACCGCAGAAATAGGACAGCAGGGGTTAAACAAACATCTCTCCTTCCTCAGAAAGAGGAACACAGATATCATGGATACAACAATAGACAAAGGCAGCAAAGCGGTCCTCCTACCTGTTTCCTCGTGAGTCCGTGTATCATGCATCCATTCATGCAAAGGTGTATGGGTACAAAAAGAGGTGGGTAAACTATAAATTCTGGGAGACCACATTGTGGTCATGGTAAGGTGGGCCACTGCCTACTGGTGTATGTGTATCCTGATGACATCGCTATAGGCTATCATTTGATATTACTACCAAGGGTATCACTGGTTGTTCCCTCATGTAGGTCACACAATCACTATTAAATTTATACATTAATCTAAGGTCTTGTTAAAGAGACTCAAGAAGGAATAATAAGGTTGAAATCTATAAAGTTTACTAAATGACAAAACGGAGATAATTTATTTTAAAGAGGAATAGAGAGGGAGGCTTATATCCAGGGGTTCCAGTTTGTGGGAACATGACCAGAACAAAGGCGGGGAGACGCTTGCTTGCAGTCAAAAAAAGGTTTATTGAATCACATCAGACACTGGAGACATTAAAGTTGATCCTCCTCATGGAGGCCCCAACCAACACTAAACCTTGAGAGGCCAAGTATGCCCTTTTTAAACTCAAGGGTCAAACCATCCCAAATTATAGGGAAACCCACAAAAATGAAAATCATATACAAACACATAAACAGCCACATAAACTAAATTGAAGATAAAGTTCAAAACATCATAAGATCAACATTACAAAAATACATTCAAAAACGGAACAATACATTTACATATACAAACATTCAAAATAAACAATGATCCCCCTGCTCTGACTAACCAGTAGACTATGTCTATATTACCCAGAATTCCATTTGATGGTATAAAATAGGAAACAGGAAGGCCGCACTTCCTCTTAAACCCTAATCCCCAAACCAGCTGCAGTCATGAGTCCAGAGGAAAAAAGGTAAGGAAATCAAACAAACTTTGAATAAATAACTACAAAAAAATAACCCTTTTTGGCGTCTCTTTCTTGACCTAATGTGCACCTTAGACCAGAAAATAAAGCCAAAAACAAACAAACATTCATATCAATAATATAAACCAAATGAATATAAACCAAATAAAAACACAGGGCATAGCCCACAGATTAAAGATGATTTATGACATCGTCACACAGTGCAATGCACTTGTATGTAATGATTAGGGATTTTGGATTATTTTCATAGTTGATTAATCTGTTGAATATTTTCTCAATTAATCGGTTAGTTGTTTGGTCTATAATATGTCAGAAAAATGTGTATCAGTGTTTCCCCAAATGCCCAGGAATGGTCCTCAAATGTCTCGTTTTGTCCACAACTCAAAGATATTCTGTTGAATCACAGAGGAGAGAAGACACTAGAACATATTACAATTTAACAAGCTGGAATCAAATATTTTTTTACTTTTGTCTTTCATATATTTTATCAATGACACAGACTGCAATGACACAGACAGCTTCATTGCAGAAGGACATCCTTTTGGTGACATGGTTCACATGAGATGATTGACAGCTTTACAAACTAATGATATCGCACTGATGTCATAGCTGACGCGAATCAATAAGAGGAGAGTAATCGCTAGCTCTGTTAGCTGTTTTAGTTCTAAAGATCGCATAAATCAGTGTAAAATGAATAGAAATGTTATTCTGTATGACAAAATATTTTACAAACATGTCATAAAATTATTATTTCTTCAAATGTGCGTACCATTGGACTATAGCCCTGATGGATCGTGGAAATTGTATGTATACGAACACAAATAAACTGGCGATGAGATGAATGGCTGCTGTATGAGTGATGATTTCTATTCAAAATAACGAACGTTATTATTATTGTTATTATTATTAATTTCCTGATAACCATTTTTGAATTTTGATGCAGTCTGTTGCGTTTCGTTCATTTTGAACGAATCATGACTCAGGACTACAGAGTTGTCTCAGAGAGTGATTCGTTAATTTTTTGTTGACTGCACATGCGGATTACACAACATATGGGTTCTGAATCGACAGGTTAGGTCCGAGTCTTTTAATCTTCATATCAGTCCCATAGAGACGGGAATAGAAAAGATTAGGTTATTTTGCTGAATGAGACTCAAAGATCCGAGTCAGTAAAATTAAGTAAAATTAACTTCCTACTACTGGCAACACCGCAAGCAATTTGTTAACAATGACAAGTTGCAGCGCAATATGAAAGACTTCGTCTTTAACAACAAACAACCTATGAAACTAATAATGAACAATATGAAACTAAAACGACATAAGCTTAATTTAAAATGTCATAGGAACTGTACGCTATTTAGAGGTGGATAAACTCAATTTAGAGGTGGATAAACGCACTTTGGAGGTGGGTAAACGCTATTTCTGAATTTTGAGAGGTGCGTAAACGGCGTTTACGTGTGTAGTAGCCTCCACTACTTCCCTGCATACATACTAGAAAACTCATTGTGTCTGCCTTAGAGGTGTAAACTGCTCTATATAAATAGATGGCTTAATAAATTGGCGTAATGGTATAAGGGCTTCAGACATTCGTCACACCGGAGGTCTTCCCAAAGCGATGATGTCATCGCAGCATTGAAGTGAACCTATGAATGGGAAACGTGGACTTGGCAACACTGAGTCTATGGAGGTGACGTATTTCCTGTTCGAGAGCTGCAGACACACTCGAGACGAGCCCTGGAATTTGGATTTACAAATCCTTGGAAACTTTAAGAACAATGTAAGTACACAACTGCATAAAATATATCACAGTGTGCAAGCAGTTTTTGGCTATTTTATTTGTTCCAAACCCAAAAGACCTTTGTTCATATTTTTTATGAAATCTGAGAGCCCTTAGACCCTGCGCAGCTTACACGTTGGCACTATCCAAGCCTTTTGTTAATAAAAAATAAATAAATAAAAATAAACTTATTATTCTGTCCTTCAATACAGGGAAGCAAAAGTGCAAACTTTTAAACCATCAATTGCCTATTTATTAAGGAAGTGACTTGATCTTACTCATTACTTCTACAAAGTGATAAACTGATTGTGGACACACACACACACACGTTTGTTTTTGTGAAAAGTGGGTTCATCCCATACGCGTAATGGTTTTTATACTGTACAAACTGTATATTCTATGGCCCTTCACCAACCCGACACCTAACTCTAACCCTCACAGGAAACTTTGTGCATTTTTACTTTCTCAAAACAACTCATTCTGTATGATTTATACGTGTTTTGAAAAATGGGGACATGGGTTATATCTAGGGATGGGTATCGTTAAGGTATTAACGGTATTACTACTCTTACCGATACTGATTAACGGTCCGGTACTCTTATCGATACTTTGAAATTGTGTTAGGCAGTTGAAAACTTTGCATTTCTCTGTCTGCACATAATGCACTTTTGAAAGATGCTTTGACAGATTGCTTGTGTTTCCGCCCTTACATGCAAAAATGTTGTTGCACTTGTGACAACCAGCATTGTCAGCATCAACTCTAGTGAAGTATAACCACACTTTGGAACGTTTTGCTGTCTCCGCCATCGTCACTCTTTGTATTAAGCAGGAGTTTTCGTACTGTAAGGGGCCGTTCACATATTGCGTCTAAAAACACGTGGAAAACTCTAGGCACGCCACTCTCTGATTTATTCCCCCAAAGCCTTCGGGTACTTGCGCTCCTGAGGAGTCTGCCATTGCTAAGCAACCATGACCTGCTCTCTCCACGAAGACGCAAAAATTTTAGCAATGGATAAATGGATTTGCAGCACTAAAAACTGAGACATAAATAGCCATTTCTAACAATTTTTCTGAGAATTGCGAATTTATATCTCACAATTCTGGCTTTATATCAAGAAAATGTCAGCTTTAAAATCAGATTGTGAGATGTACTGTATATATACTATATATATGTGATATATACAGTACAGACCAAAAGTTTGGAAACATTACTATTTTTAATGTTTTAGAAAGAAGCTTGCAGTACTGCTACTAAATTAATAAAAAAATCCACATACAGCTATCAGCTGTTTCTTCATCTTGGCTGAGCTTTCAACGTTGTTATGGAAAAAGTGAGGAAGCTACATGACCAGCGGTGCGCTTACGGCATTCGGAAAAGTTGAGATGTTTTTAACTCGATGCGGTGCGGGGACGCGCCTGGATAAAAACCAGTTAATCGCACCGCGTGCGCGTCGCTCCGCTTCCATTATGAGCGCGCATACCGCACGCCTACATTTGAAATAACGAACTTGAGCGGGCAAACTACGTGATATGTGAACGGCCCCTGCGTGTGTGTGCGCCGCGCTCGTTCTTGGTGTGTGTGTGTGTGACTGACAGCCTCTGCGCCGCGCATGAGAGATCTCGCAGATCTCACAGACAAACGTCTTAATAATATTGCAATTTAAGATAAAATGTGCACGATAAAATTATAAAGCAAATCTCTTCGCCATCGTCACTCTTTATTAAGCGGGAGTTTTCATATCTGTGCGGGCGCCGGGCTCGTTGTGGTGTGTGTTGTGTGTGTGTGTGTGTGTGACTGACAGCCTCCGCGGCGCGCATGACAGACCTCGCAGATCTCACAGACAAACGTCTTAATATGATCGCACATTAGAAATGTTTGGTGAGATAAAATGTGCACGATAACATTATTAAACAAAATACATAGTACATAAATTTTTTCCCCTCCAGTACCGAAAGCAGAACCGGTACTGTCAGATCTTACTGATACTACGGTCTTTCATAATTTAGCCCCGGGGCCATTTTAATACTGGGTTTCGGTACCCATCCCTAGTTATGTCCTCATAAGTCCTCCTCTCCTTGTAATCCCTGTGTCAAACCCATGTCATTATAAAGCTTTGTGTCCTGATATGTCACAAAAACAAGAACACACATATGTGTGTGTATGTGTGCGCGCGCACAGGAGTGCAGCATAACTCAAGATACGCTGTGCCAGATCCAGCTTGTATGTTTGCAATAAGTGTGAGTCAGACAGCAAAATGAGATGGCAAAGAATTGTTTTCTGCTACTTATTTCACTTAACTCTTTTTAATGTCAAGCAATTATCTGCTCTATGCGTCAAACTAAAACTGATCTTTTTTAACGTTTTGATTTAAGTAGCCTATTATTAATATCATTCAGATATCGATATTTCGATAATTCCGATATATCGTGCAGCCCTACTCGTCAGTGCCTATTTGTTCACATCTGTTTCTTGAAATCTTGCTCATCGCCATCACCCCAAGCATCAAGCTTGTGCAGCGCCTCCGCAACCGCAGAAATAGAACAGCAGGGGTTGAACGAACATCTCTTCTTCCTCAGAAAGAGCGAGCCCAGAGTGCAACTTACTTATTTTCAAACAAAGATATCACGGATACAACAATAGACAAAGGCAGCAAAGCGGTCCTCCTACCTGTTTCCTCGTGAGTCCATGTAACATGCATCCATACATACTGGAAAACTCATTGTGTCCGCCTCAGAGGAGTAAACTGCTCTATGTAAAAAGATGGCTTAGAACACAATAATCGCTTTCCGATGGGCAACAGATGATTTGCTTCCTGATGGAATTAAAATCTGATGAAATAGCACTCAGCACGCATATATGAGCAGTGCTAAGCGCTATTGCCCAATATATTGGTGTAATGGTATAAGGGCTTCAGACATTCGTCACACCGGAGGTCTTTCCAAAGCGATGATGTAATCGCAGCATTGAAGTGAACCTATGAATGGGAAACGTGGACTTGGCAACACTGAGTCTATGGAGGTGACGTATTTCCTGTTCGAGAGCTGCAGACACACTCGAGACGAGCCCTGGAATTTGGATTTACAAATCCTTGGAAACTTTAGGAACAATGTAAGTACACAACTGCATAAAATATATCACAGTGTGCAAGCAGTTTTTGGCTATTTTATTTGTTCCAAACCCAAAAGACCTTTATTCATATTTTTTATGAAATCGGAGAGCCCTTTAGACCCCACGCGGCTTACACGTTGGCACTATCCAAGCCTTTTGTTTATATATATAAAAAAAAAAAAATATTATTCTGTCCTTCAATACAGGGAAGAAAAGTGCAAACTTTTAAACCATCATTTGTCTATTAAGGAAGTGACTTGATCTTACTCATTACAACTTCAACAAAGTGGTAAACTGATTTTGGGCACACACACACATGTTTGTTTTTGTGAAAAGTGGGGCCATCCCATACGCGTAATGGTTTTTATACTGTAGAAACTGTATATTCTATCGCCCTTCACCAACCCGACACCTAACTCTAACCCTCACAGGAAACTTTGTGCATTTTTACTTTCTCAAAAAAGCTAATTCTGTATGATTTATAAGTGTTTTGAAAAATGGGGACATGGGTTATATCCTCATAAGTCACCCTCTCCTTGAAATACCTGTGTCAAACCCATGTCATTATAAAGCTTTGTGTCCTGATATGTCACAAAAACAAGAGCACTTATATGTGTGTGTGTGTGTGTGCGCACGGGTGCAGCATAACTGAAGATACGCTGTGCCAGATCCAGCTTGAATGAGTGCTATAGGTGTGAGTCAGACAGCAAAATGAGATGGCAAAGAATTGTTTTCTGCTACTTATTTCACTTAACTCTTTTTAACGTCAAGCAATTATCTGCTCTATGCGTCAAACTAAAACTGACCTTTTTTAACGTTTTGATTTAAGTAGCCTATTATTAATATGATTCAGATATCGCACGCCCTTGCGATATGCATATTTACCCTTTAGATATTTCGATAATTCCGATATATCGTGCAGCCCTACTCGTCATTGCTTATTTGTTCACATCTATTTCTTGAAATCTTGTTCACCCTTATAATTTAAGCCACAGTGTCTGTTCTGCTTGTTGTCAGTTGTTGTATGTAAAAGTGTATTTTGTTGTTTGCTGCTTGTTCTCTATGCTTCCTTTTTTTCATTACTACCTACACTTTGATTAATACAGAGCCCGGCATGTCACCTGTAGGAGAAAAAAATGCAATCCGTGGCAAAGGTTTTGCAGTCCGTCCAGTTTATAAACCGTACTCATTTATTCTTAAACTGTTCCTTCGGTTTAACAAACCGTGCCCACGGATTTCCAATCTGTGCGCTCAGATTTTGTAAACCGTACATTCAGTTTTTGAATCCGTTTCCACAAATTGATAATCCATGCGCATGCTTTCGCAATCCGTTCCCTCAGATTTGTGAACTGTACTCACGGATTCATGCAGCAAGCTGCTAACTCAGTTTCATTGAATATTATTATGTGGAATAGGCTTACAGCATGCTTCACTGTTAATGTTATTATTAAATAATTAGGCCTTATATAAAATTGCATTCAGTTAGAGAGCAAAGAAATTACAACATAACCACTACATTATTTGTTTTGTATTGCTTTTTACCTTTTTTAAATGTATTTTTATTTTTAAAAAATTCAGGGAATTTTCTATTCTTCTTTTTAGCGTTTATTTTATGCTATAAAATCTGGGTGGCGGTGTCTTATCCTGTTGTGATTAATGTAAAATAAACGCTAAAAGAAGACTATTTCGTGAGTGTGGATCGTGGTCTCAGGCTACTATGAAAAATAATGTTTAATAAACATAAATGAATCTGCTTTTTTCTAGGAATAAAATAGGTAAAAAGCATTTATCATTAAGATATTTGAAAGCTGTAATTTTCTAACATTTAATGCTCAGATTCCGTTTTGTTGTTTATAAACTGCAATCACAGATCACTTGGTATTTTAACAACTTTTCATTTAAATAAACTTATTATAAAAGGTCACACAAACCCCTTATATAAAATTTTACATTTACATGTGTCATTGTTCAATGTAAAACAACTCTAGATAAGTATGCTTTCTAAGTAGGCTGTTAGCGTCTTTGGATCATCTTTGGATGAGCATTAAAAATGCCTTACTTTTAACAAATTTACTTGTTTTCTCTCTTTCTCTCTCTCTCTCTCTCTCTCGCTCTCTTTCTCTGCTGAATTTTTTTATCTTTCAGATAACAAAAGTATATGATCATCAAGATCGCTCTGCCCATCCCCAAGTTTGATTTTCCATGAAAACAAAAAGCATTTAAAAACTTATGCACTTATATATTCTCATTTTTTTTTTAAAAGAATAATAATAATAAAAATAAATACCCAGATTGTCAGTCTCTAAATGCTAAATTGATCACCTAGATAAAGCACAGAATTTACATTACCAATGTAAAGAAAGTAGGAAAAGTAATTTCAAGTATTTAACTTATCTCAACAGATTTTAACGAATATTTGAAGAACAATGGCATCCCAGAAGCAATTACCAGTTGCGGTGCCAGTTCCAGCAGTACCTAGAAAGACAGACCCCCTTATACAATGCATCATAGAAAACAAATTAAAGAGGCTTTCCAAATTAATAAGAAGCAGAGATATTAATGGACTGTACACTTCTGAGCTCTGGAATGATGATGTTACTCCATTAACTGCCGCAGTTTTGTGCAGAAATGAAGAAATCTGCTCTTATCTGTATAAAGAGTCGGCTGATCCAAACAAACCCTCAACAAATGGACTAACTCCTCTACATTATGCTGCAATAACTGGAGTTCCACTGAGTATTGTGACACAAATACTTCAGGCAAAAGCTGACCCAAATGGACATGGATTACATGTCTTAACTCCACTGCAGTATGCTGCCTTTATTGACCGTGAAGACATTGTGAAAACACTAATAGAGGCTGGAGCATCAGCTTCTAGTAAGTATGGGACTAATCCAGAGATAGATGTAAAAATGCAGGGTATGATCAGTCAACTATCCTTACAAAGTGAATCTTTTCAAAATGTTGAGCTATTTTTCTCTTTATCCTGTGCAATACATGATAGAGAGCAGGCAGAAGTTTTCAAAATCTTTAAGGAACATTTCTTTGAAGAGGATCCTTTCATTCATACAGTTCTGTTTGAGGTGTATTTTGGTGTCATTGGTCCAAGTGAAGAGCAGTATCGTCAGAGCGCCATCAAGTGGCTAAAAGATAAAAGGAAGGCAGAAATATACACTGAGGGAGTGATCAAACGCTTCCCAAAAATCCCCCAGGAACACTGGCCACTTGCACTAAACGGTTTATATGCTGCTTTATGTATCAGCAAAAGAATCTCTCCTCAGGTATTCAGTGATGTTGTGCCAGTTCTAACAAACAGTCTTCAGCACTTTGGAAATGCACAAGGAGAAACAATCAATCATCTGATTCTAAAGATACTCAATGTCATGATGGAGAAGACATCTGAGCAGAAACTGAGATTAAATCATTCTGTCTACAAGAAGTTATGCAATTGTCTAGTGCCTCTCACATGTCCTGATTATTCAAGTCTGATTGGTATGTGGACGTACAGTTTTTTCGCCAACATAAATGACATCGCTCCTGAACTTGTTGCATCGTGTGGATTGTCTTCAGTCCCAGAGAGGATACTTAATACTGCAGCAATAGAGAATGAAGCTATGAACAAAAAGCTACAAAAACTGAACATATCACTCAAACATCCTTCAGGAACAGGAGATGGTTTATGTGAGGAGACTGCAGCTCTTTCAAAGAGCAGGAAAAAGAAAAAGAAGAAAATCCAGCAAGAGGTGGGATCACAAAAAAATGAGCTGCAAGGTAAAGAGGAACCACATCCAGATGCTGTAGTGACATCCATTGAGGAATCAAATTCAATTGTGCAGCCTGCTGAGAGTCCAAATATCTCAAGAAGGTGGCTTCAGACTAGCTGTCGTTGGGGGTCTAAGCTTGAGAAACTAGCTAACATTGATCCTAGCAGAACATACAGACTGGGAAACCTTACTCTTGTGCTCAGTGATGAATTTCAGATTGCTAAGGGAAGTGATGGAACAGAAGTTTTCCTTGGTTTGAGGGATGACGGCACTGAGGTGGCTGTGAAACGTATGATTAAGTCTAACTACCAAGCTCTCAGGAATGAGGAGGAATTTCTCCGACTTCCACAACTTGACAATCCCTCTATTGTAAGATATGTGGACTTTGCAGAGGATGCACATTTTGGATACCTTGTTCTTCAGCTTTGTGAGTACACACTGGAGGAATATATCCAAGATCATTTACCAGATGAAAGCACTGAGAGATCTTTGGTTCTGAAGAAACTGGTGAAGGAAGTTCTCTGCAGCTTACAGGTTTTACACGATCAGAAAACCAAAGTGCTCCATCGAGACATTAAACCCCAGAATGTCCTGATTGGTATGTTGCAACATACAGTATCTCACAGAAGTGAGTACACCCCTCAAGAAGTGATGATACTTTGATACAATGTAAAGTAGAGTGTAAAGCTTGTAAAAGTCTCCTCAAAATAACTCATCACACAGCTATTAAAGTCTAAACTGCTGGCCACAAAAGTGAGTAAACCCCTAAGTGAAAATGTCTGAACTGGGACAAATTAGCAATTTTCTCTCCCCGGTGTCATGTGACTCGTTAGTGTTACAAGGTCTCAGGTGTGAATGGGGAGCAGGTGTGTTAAATTTGGTGTTATTGCTGTCAAAACATGACACTTCATGGCAAAGAACTCTCTGAGGATCTAAAAAAAAGATCTAAAATAAAATAAAATAAAGATCTAAAATAAAAAAAAGAATTGTTGCTCTAAATAAAGATGGCGACAAGCAGACTGAGGACATGGATTACAGGAATCATGTCCTATTGTCTGATGAGACCAAGATAAACTTATTTGGTATGGAGGTAAACCAGTAGCTATATCGAGAGGTTGAAAATCTGAACTTTTCATGTTAACATTCGTATTTGTAAGTTGAAATTTACACCCACAGCTCTGATGTGAAAAGCTGAATCTTTGAATTTAATAGATTAATAGTCACAAATGTGTATAACGACATTCAAACAAAGAAAATGACATACACAAATGTTTACAACATATTTACTTTTGCACTTTACTTCAGTTTCGCTGCACAATGTCAAATCAGCACTTACAACCTCTCAGATCTGGCAGTACAAGTTAAAATCCTGGCGCTCTGACTTTTGCTACACTTTCTGTGGTATACCTGTTGCAAAACTCACTTGTGCACTTGTATAGGCAGATGTGAGAGAGCAGAGCCGGGGACGGGTCTTTGGAGCGAATGAAGACATTAATCATAAAACACAAATTTATTTCTTGGCAAGTCGTGATGGCTGGCATTATTCATTGGTTCATTGGTCATCAAGTTCTCACATTCAGATTTTCAACCACTCAAGTTAAGCTACTGATTTCAAGTGTCTGTCTGTCAAGCCGTTTCAAACCGTCAAGCATATGTGGCAGCAACCAGGTGAGAAGCACAAAGAAAAGTGTATCTTGCCTACAGTCAAGCATGGTGGTAGGAGTGTCATGGTCTGGGGCTGCATGTGTGCTGCCGGCACTGGAGAGCTACAGTTTATTGATGGAACTATGAATGCAAACATGTTCTGCTTCAGTATGTCACAGTACATGATCCCCTCCCTTTGGAGACTGGGCCGCAGGGCAGTATTCCAACATAACAACCCCAAACACTCCTCCAAGACACCTGGGTAAAGGAGATGGAGTGGCCAAGCATTTCTCCAGACCTAAACCCTGTTGAGAATCTATGGTGCATCCTCAAACCAATAGTGGAGGAGCGCAAGGTCTCTAACATCCACCAGCTCTGTGATGTCATCATGGAAAAGTACAAGAGGACCAGGGGGTTAAGGCAGTGCTGGAAAATAATGGTGGTCACACAAAATATTGACACTTTGGGCCCAATTTGGACATTTACACTTAGGGGTGTACTCCCTTTTGTGACCAGTGGTTAAGACGTTAATGGCTGTGTGTTGAGTTATTTTGAGAGGACAGAAAATTTACATTGTTATACAAGCTGTACACTCACTACATTACATTGTAGGATCATTTCTTCAGTGTTGTCACATGAAAATATATGTGTGTACTCACTTCTGTGAAATACTGTATGGCTAATTAAAATATCATAACCAATTTTTTTTTTTTTTACCATTGAAACAACATGAATTGACTTTTCCTTTGTTACAGACATACATGGAAAAGCCAGATTGGCTGATTTTGGCATAAGTCGCCGACTGAAACAGAGTGAAACCACTTTACGAACAAGCATTGCTGGAACTAGATGCTGGAAGGCAAAGGAGACCATAGATGAGGAGGCCAACACTGGATACAAGAGGAGCTCCGACATTCAGGTTGGTTTTCAATATTTACCAGTTTAAAGTTTCCTCTGTGAACATTCAAAACTAATGGTAACACTGTAACCTGACTGAAGGTTGCTGGGATGTTAGTCTACTACATTCTCTCTAGAGGACACCATCCATTTGGTAAAGGTGCTGCTTGTGAGTACAACATTTTACGAGGAAGATACTCTCTGGATCATGTGGATGATGATGTAGCGAAGGATCTTGTCGAGTGGATGATTAATGAAGATCCAAACAACAGACCAACTGTGGAGCAAACCCTCGCACACCCCTTCTTCTGGACTGATGACAGGTAAAACACTCCACTGATTTGACAATGACATTCATAATAGACAAGCCAGATTCAGCACTGCTTATGGTACTTGCAAATTTTGATTTTATGTTAAATGAAGGGGAAATCACATTTTATAGATCATCGCTTTCATCAGCTTATGAAATACTGTTTGTGAAATCCTGTCAGGAGAGTTGAGTATTTGAAAAAACTGGGGAACCAGAAAGAGGTCGAGAACTGTCGTAATGTTGATGAGGAGCTCCTTCAAAATGTAGAAAAAAACACAGAGGGGAAAAGCTTTTCTGAATGGAAAACTAAAGTGAGTATGATTTTAATGCAGATATATACAAACGTACTTATGCAAATATGTAAACAAATCAGATAAGTTAAAATCATTTTAATGTAGTTCATGTCCTGCTATAATCTTGGTTTAAAAAGTAATTTTGTTTATATATTTATTATTATTTTTATTTTTTTCAGTTGCCATCTGAGCTTGTCCAGAAACTGGATGGTAAGAAGAAAGCCTATCCTGAGAACACACTGGGCCTGCTCCGTTTTATACGCAACCTACACGAGCATTAGTGAGGAACATGTTATACTATAGTACTTATACCAGAATAATTCAGTATTATTGTGTGTCAGACCATATTTTTGGTGTTTTTTTCCCTCTCTTATTAGTTCAGAAGACGCAGAGAGCATCAACCTGATGGCTTCATTCCCTGATCTGTTTGGGAGTGTGTTCAAGTTTGCCAAGGAGGGAGGATGGAACTCCAGACCGAGTCTGAAAAAGTTTTTCAGCTCAGCTCCACAGATCTGACTGTTGTCAATTCTGGTTTCAGTATGTACAGTGCCTTGTGAAAGTCCTGTAGGAGAAAAAAATAATAATTCCGTGCCAACGGTTTTGCAGTCCGTCCCCTCAGTTTATAAACCGGACTCAAAAATTCTTAAACTGTTCCCTCGGTTTAACAAATTTTGCCCACGGATTATTAAACTGTACCCATGAATTTCCAATCTGTGCACTCAGATTTTGTAAACCGTATATTAGGTTTTTGAATCCGTACCCATGAATTCATAATCCATGCGCATGCTTTCGCAATCCATTCCCTTAGATTTGTAAACTGTATTCACGGATTCATGCAGCAAGCTCTAAAGTGGCCTATATGTGTTAACACAGTTTTATTGAATATTGTGGAATTGGCTTACAGCAAAGTGTCTTAAGTGATTATCAATTTTACTACAAGGTGGAATACAAAGATTTAATAAGAAAGATGTGCATCAAAATCTTGTTTAATTTGTGATAATTTTAGCACTTGATTATTATTGTATAATAAACCTGGCATTGTGACTGTCTCTGGAGTAATTTGTTCCTTTTTTTTAAGTCGTTTTGGATAAAAGCTTTTTATGCATAACCTATATAATAATAATAAACACATTTTTATTAATTTATAGGCTATATAAATGAGTGCACTTGAGACAGTAAAATTTTTTGTTATAAATTTTATCATATTACGATTATCAAATCATATTCTTCTTTTTAGCATTCATTTTAGGCTATAAAACACGGGCGGCAGTGTTATATCCTATTGGTGAATAATGTAAAATAAAAGCTAAAGAAAAACTATTTTGTGAGTTGTCTCATAGATTAGATTAGATAAGATTCAACTTTATTGCCATTATGCAGATTAAATGTACAGAGCTAAAGAAATGCAGTTAGCATCTAACCAGAAGTGCAAGAATATAGTGTTTCATATACATATAAGTGCAGAGTAAGTGGAGCTATGATATACAGATTTGAGCAGATTATATAAAGAATATAAATAGGAATGTAATGTAGGGATTGTATGTACAATATGAACAGAGCAATGTAGGATTATATATACATTATGAACAGCAGCAACTTGAGAACAGTGGTAATAAATACAGTTGGATGAGTGTGCAAAATTATTGTTAAACAATGTATTCTATGCAAAATAACAGAGTGCAATGATATTTTTATAGAAATAGTTTCATGTGCTTTGTAGAGTAACAACTTTAGACAGTTTACAGTAATAGCTAGAACAGTGTGCAGTCTGTGCAAAATATGAATAGTGCAAATACATGTACGTAAAGTACTGTGACCAGTGGAGTAAAAAAGCAGGTGAAGGTTAGATATGTGGTGTGGTGTTCAAAAGTGTCACAGCCTTGGGGAAGAAGCTCTTCCTGAGCCTACTAGTGCGAGAGCGTAGGCTTCTGTAACGCTTGCCAGATGGAAGGTGGGTGAAGAGTCCATGGTTAGGGTGAGAGGCATACTTCATGATGTTTCTTGCCCTGCCCAGGCAGCGCTTGTGATAAATGTTCTTGATGGAAGTTAACCGGGTGCCGGTGTTCCATTGAGCATTTTTCACCACCCACTGGAGTGCTTTGCATTCAGATGCGGAGCAATTGCTGGTCCATACTGAAATGCATTTTGTGAGTATGCGCTCAATGGTAGAGTGGTAGAATTCCGAAAGCATCCTGGGACTTTCTTAAGGCCCCGTAAAAAGTAAAGATTAGATTAGATTCAACTTTATTGTCACTGCACATGTAAGGTACAAGGCAACGAAATGCAGTTAGCATCTAACCAGAAGTGCAATAAACAGTAAGTACAGAATATATAAGGTCTACAATATATTACAAATGTACAATAACTATACAGATAAGTATTATGGACATAATTTACAGATTTTAAATAGTATCTGCATGAGGGACCGAGGCAGTGGAGTGCTTCGGTACTGGCACGATGGTGGAGGTTTTGAAGCTAGTGGGGACAGTTGTTTGGGCCAGAGACAGATTGAAAATATCCGTGAAGACCTCAGCCAGCTGCTCCGCACAGGCTTTAAGCACATGACCAGATATTCCATCAGGGGCAGTTCACTGGGTTGATGCTCAGCTTTGAGTGACATCTCCTTATCATTTTGATCAAAACGAGCATAAAAATGATTGAGCTCATCTGGGAGGGAGGCAGAGTTGGAGGGGGGCACAGAGTTAGGTGGTTAGTATGCGCTGCCACATTATGTCCCCTTGTAGTGCAGAAAACATTTTGGTGAAATTTAGGGAGAAAAGATCTTAAAGTTCAGTGATTAGTCCCCAGCAACAATAAAGGCTCCATCCGGGTGCAGGGTTTGTAATTTGCCAATGGCAGCGCAAAGTTCTTTCATAGCCACGTTAGTATTAGCATCCATAAGCCATTTTTGTGCGAGGGTCCAGATCTAGGCTACTATCAAGAATAATGTTAAACAGAAACGAATCTGCCGTTGGGGGCGGGGCCACAAATCCATGAGTTTGTAAATCCAAGGGATTGTTTTTGTTTTCTCTCCTAAAGGTGGCTTCTCGGGCTCCATAATGCACAATACAGTAATGGCAAATCAAAAAACAGGTTTTTAACATCTTTGCAAATTTATTAAAAATAAAAAACATCAATGATTAAATTTCATAAGTATTCTTACTCTTCTCTGGGACGGTTGAAATTTAGCTCTGAAGCGTTCATATTGATTGTAGATGTTACACTTCAAGTAAAATTAAGCTGTGGCCAATTCAATTGAATCGGTATGATTTGAAAAGGTGCACACATTTTAATAAAAGCTTGTTTTGTGTTCTGTGTTGAGACATGCTAAACTTGTGTTTGGTCTAGTAAACAAATACTCTTTAACAGAAGTTCAAGTTGTTGTGTATTTGGTGTAATGCAATGTGTTTATGCGGTTTAAGGTTAAAAAAAAACAACATAAAAAACATTACAAAAAAACATTATATTGTGCATAAAACATAAACCATGTCTGCATTTGTGATCTGAGAAACACTGAAAACTGCAGTCTACAGTGAGCGGTGGGAAATCTCTACAACATGGTGGAGGTGGCAACAACAATACTAAAATGAGAATCTTTGTTTAATTATTTGGCTGTTGTTATGCAAATCTTCCCACAGAGTGATGTAGACTTGGGGTCATGTTTAAATTAGGCATTTTAGAAGGGCGTGGACAAGTCTTAACTTTTATAATGAATATCTATTTGGATTTGAGACTATAGTCTTTGAAACTTCACAAATCTTCTTTATGCACCAAGAGCTTGTAACACTCCAAAGAGAAAGGAAAAACAACCAAATCGCATCATATGACCCCTTTAAAAGCAGATCGTAAATGTATTTATGTCATGTCTCATTAGTGTTTAGGAAAGGTTTTCAGTTTACTGTGTTGAGATGTGCTGAAGTTGCGTTTGGTCTTGTATTGTATTGCATGACTTGCATTTAAAGCCCTTCATTGTGATTAACAGTAAAGTGTTTTAAGCTGAATTCAGTTTCCTTTTTGAAAAATGGGTATAAAAAAGTTAGTATACTGCAGCAGCCCTCTTGTGAACATCTTCTTGTGTGAAGACTGAAGAGTGTAAAGACCATCGAATCTACCGTGTGACTCAAACAGGCAGAGATCACTATCAATTTTGATTCATCCTATGTTCTGCACCTAGCTTCATTTTTGTTTCAGTTTGTATGACCCACTCAGTTACTATGTGTTTCCATATCCCTACAATTATTACCACTCGCAAACCATGCATCAACACTATAGGCAGCGCAATCTTAACAACCTGTGCACTTTGCCCTGTATCTGCTAAAACACTACTTTCTTTTTCTATTGGTCTCTGGAATTGTCAGTCTGCAGCAAACAAAGCAGACTTCATTACATCTATTTCTAGTTATTCAAAACTAAACTTCATGGCCCTGACAAGTATCAAACCAGAGGACACTGCTACTCCTGCAGCACTCTCCAATAATTTCAATCTTTTCCACACTCCCTGTCTGACTGGAAGAGGTGGAGGTACTGGTCTGCTCATCTCTAATGATTGGAGATTTATTCCTTTACCTTATCTGGGTATTAACAGCTCCTTTGAATCACATTCAGTCACTATTACTCTTATAAAATCCATTTTGTAGTTGTTTATCAACCCTCAGAACCACAAGATAACTTCTTGGATGAATTAGATAGCTGCTCTTAACCTTTCCTGAGGATGGTACTCCCCTAATTATGCTTGGAGACTTCAACATCCACCTACATAAGCTTCTGACTGCAGACTTCCACACTCTGCTTGCCTATTTGGATCTCAAAAGAGTGTTAACTATGGCTATTCACAGATCAGGCAACTAATCAAACTTTCTGCTCCACTCTTACATCTTGTTTAGACCCTGTCTGCCCCTTGTCTTCCAGGCCAGCTTGTACCACCCCTTCTGCCCTTGCGCTGACTAATGTTCTCCATGAACATTGTTCTAAGTTCAGGGCTGTTGAAAGGGTATGGTGCAAATCCAAAAATCCTATTGACCTTATTGTGTATCAGTCACTTCTCTCTTCCTTCTCTGCCAATGTCTCCACTGCTAACCCACCCTTAACCCATCTCTTTTAGAGAATTACAGACCAGTTTCCCTTCTTCATTGTGAAAACACTTGATCAAGTTATATTCAACCAAGTCTTTGTCTTTCTCACACAGAACAACCTCCTAGGCAACAACCAATCTGGCTTCAGAAGTGGACATAAAACTGAGACTGCCATGCTCTAAGTTGTTGAAGCCCTGAGACTGGTAAAAAACAGTTTCTCAAACTTCAATACTTACCTTGCTGGATCTTTCCACTGCTTTTGGTATGGTTAACTACCAGATCCTCCTGTCAATCCTATTGGCAGAGGGCATCTCAGGAACCGCAATCCAGTGGTTTGAGTCTTACCTCCCAGATAGGTCCTTCAAGGTATCTTGGAGAGGTGGGGTGTCCAAGTCGCAACATCTAACTACTGGGGTGCCTCAGGGCTCAGTTCTTGGACCACTTCTCTTCTCTGTCTACATGGCATCATTAGGTTCTGTCATTCAGAAACATAACTTTTCATATCACTGCTATGCTGATGACACTCAACTCTATCTGTCATTCCATCCTGATATCTGACAATAGCTGCTTGCATCAGTTTGTGTAACAGACATTTCTTGCTGGATGAAAGACCATCACCTTCAACTCAACCTTGCCAAGACAGAACTGCTTGTGATTCCACCTAACCCATCGTTTGATCACAATTTCATCATCCAGTTAGGTATATCGACCATAACTCCTTCAAAAACTGCCAGAAACCTTAGACCTATGATTGATGATCAGCTGACTTTATTAGACCACATAGCTAAAACTGCCCTGTGTTCTGTCAATTTGTCCTACCCTCTCAGATTTTCCTACCTCCCACTAAAACAGTGGGTAGTACAATTCGACAACAAAAAATGCTACTGTAAAGTTATGGTTTATTAACGTCTACACCTACCCCAACCCTAAACCTACTCTTACAGTAATGCAGATACATTAAATATCGTTGTTTAGTATGAGAAAAAGGATGTGAGATTCTGACGGGTAGGATAAAATGTCAGGACACCGGTCCTGCAGATTTGCTTTATTCAACATCAAGAAGATCAGGCCCTTTTTTCGGAACATGCAGCACAATTCCTTGTTCAAGCTCTTGGTCTGTCCTGGCTGGACTATTGCAATGCTCTCTTGGAAGGTCTTCCAGCCAGTTCTGTCAAAAATTAATCCAAAATGTGGCAGCATGATTAATTTAATGAGCCATAAATTATGCAGATCAAACCCCTTTTTATAAATTTGCACTGGCTATTAATTGCTGCTCGCATAAAAATTCAAGGTATAGATGTTTGCCTACAAAATTTACCTTAATTCATTATTTGAGACTTTTTTTTATCCTCTAATAGCTTGTGTTCTGCAAGCGAACGTCGGTTTATTGTGCCATCTCAAAACGGCACACAATCACTTTCACTGACTTTTAAATTAAATGTTCCCTCCTGGTGGAATACCTGCCCAATTCAATCTAAGCAGCTGAATCCTTATCCAACTCCAAGAATTGGCTAAAAACACATCTTAGATCTTTATTTGACCTTTGAGTTTAGCTTTATTTGACCTTTGAGTTTAGCTGCATCACATCCTGCCGGAAGACCCTTCAAAGCATAGTTAGCAGCTGAGAAGATCATTGATGTCTCTCTCCCCTCCCTCCAGGAAATTTACTGAACTCATCTCCCACGTAAAGCCCTCTACATTGCAGGTGATCCCACCCACCTGACTCACAGCTTCTTGAGTCTGCTGCCATCAGGGGAGTCTGAACTTCCTCCCGACCTTGCCTCCATCCCTCTTTTTCCCCATACACCACTGAACTCTGAACCTCAGTCCCCATACCCCTCCCCCGGCCCCCACTAACAAACTGGGACCTGCTCCAGACACTTCGTGCAGTATTTGTCTACTCACTACCTCATTCAGCATTTAAAGGGACAATAAGTAACTTTTTAGGTATTTTATTATCTAAAATCAATATTTTTATTCATAAATATGCCCTCAATGGTGTACAAATACCTACGCCAATGTTTAAACTAATCCTCGTAAATGAAGAATTTATTATCTTTATATACATGGGACGGGTAGGTCGACGGAGGCTTCCATGTAGTTCCGCCATCTTGCAAAACTATAATAGCAGGGAGGGACAAAAAGTACTAAGCCAACGCGTTTCCACAGTGCGTTTTCGGTCAGAGCCAGAAACGTAGGTGCAGAGCAGTGAGAGGTGCTTGAAACTGCACCGGCAAGTTTAGAAGTCTGGATTGCATTCTTATTATGGACCATACATATGCCGCGCCACAGGAGAAGAAAACATTGTCGCCAAAACAGTCAAAAATAGAACGTAAAAGGAAACCTCCTCGCCTAGAGCCCACTGATCCACTGCCTCTCTGTCCTCTCCCTCTACCTCTTCCTCTCCCTATTGTTGAATCTGTAACATTCGTTTGTTAGTTGTCATGTTGCAGTTTGTTTGAAATAACACACCTGTTCACCTGAAGGAAAACTCGACGAAGTGCTATTAGAAGACATCCTGTCAAAGCTTTTTGGTACATATTGCCTACCGTAGATGCAACGCGCATTTGAAAAAACGAGGCGCTGGAGAGCAAAATTAGTTTGAATGCAAAATACAATTTCACCACTAGATGGGAGTAATTCCTACTTACAGTCCCTTTAACTGACCTCATTCAACTACCTCTTCTGTAAGTTTAAATAAAGAACTGCTCACTGATATTTTTAACACTTCATCCAGACTGAATAAGCTCTTTGCACTAAAATAATTATATCTGCACTGTTTGTTTACTTTACTGGTTTGCACTCTATCTGCCATGTGCCTTGTGCTGCTTTACTTATCTTTAATTTTACATGACCTATTTGTATAGTTTTACTTTTACATTTTCTGTATTTAATGTTCTACTATTAGTGTTAATTTATATGCACCAAGGGTCTGAGAGTAATGTAATTCCATTCTCTGTATGTATGTACTGTACATGTGGAAGAATTGACAATAAAGCAGACTTTTAAGATTGAACTAGATAAAAAAGTTCGTCAAGACAAACTTTAAGTTGGCTTGAGAAAGCCTGACCAGAAAGTCTGAAAAAGTTAGAAAAGTTAGAAAAGTTTGAAAAGATTGAAAAGTGTAAGAAGTTTAAAAAGTTTGATAGATAGATAGATAGATAGATAGATAGATAGATAGATAGATGAGTTTGGATAGATAGATAGATAGATAGATAGAAGTATTAGATAGATAGATAGATAGATAGATAGATAGATAGATAGATAGATAGATAGATAGATAGATAGATAGATAGATAGATAGATAGATAGATAGATAGACAGATTCGCAGTCAGAAGATAGATAGATAGATTAGTTTTAATATAGATAGATAGATAGATGAGTTTGAACATAGATAGATAGATAGATAGATAGATAGATAGAGTCAGAAGAAAGATAGAGTTAGATGATGATAGATAGATCGATAGATAGATAGAAAGATAGATGAGTTTGAATATAGATAGATAGATAGATAGATAGATATAGATAGATAGATAGATAGACACAGTCAGAAGATAGATAGATAGATCTAGGGTCCCCAGGAGTGGTTGCTAAGGTGTTGCTATGCGGTTGCTAGGGTACCCTGAGTGGTTGCTAAGGTGTTGCTATGCGGTTGCTAGGGTATCTGGGATGGTTGCTAGGGTGTTGCTATGCGGTTGCTAGGGTACCCTGAGTGGTTGCTAAGGTGTTGCTATGCGGTTGCTATGGTATCTGGGATGGTTGCTAGGGTGTTGCTATGCGGTTGCTAGGGTACCTGGGGTGGTTGCTAAGGTGTTGCTATGCGGTTGCTAGGGTATCTGGGATGGTTGCTAGTAGGGGTGCTCCGATCACGATCGGCCGATCGTTATGCGCATCTCGTTAGTAAAGCCGGTTTTCTAATCAGCGGTTAATTCCATCAGGTGCGTGATTTCACATAGAGCAGCTGTTACTACACAGAGCCGTTGTTAATAGAGAAGATGCGCAAATCACGTTAATTTTCAGCGTTTATTGGCCCATCTTCTCAGTTAACAACGGCTCTGTGTAGTAACAGCTGCTCTATGTGAAATCACGCACCTGATGGAATTAACCGCTGATTAGAGAACCGGCTTTACTGACGAGATGCGCATTAACGATCGGCCGATCGTGATCGGAGCACCCCTAGTTGCTAGGGTGTTGCTATGCGGTTGCTAGGGTACCCGGGGTGGTTGCTAAGGTGTTGCTATGCGGTTGCTAGGGTAACTGGGATGGTTGCTAGGGTGTTGCTATGCGGTTGCTAGGGTACCCTGAATGGTTGCTAAGGTGTTGCTATGTGGTTGCTAGGGTACCCGGGGTGGTTGCTATGATTTTGGTATGAGGTTGCTAGGATACCCTGGGTGGTTTCTAGGTTGGTTTGGATAGTTGCTACAGTGTTGCTATGAAGATAGATAGATAGATAGATAGATAGATAGATAGATAGATAGATAGATAGATAGATAGATAGATAGATAGATAGATAGGTTAGAAACTGTCAGATTATAGATAGATAGATAGATAGATAGATAGATAGATATATTAGAAGTATTAGATAGATAGATAGATAGATAGATAGGTTAGAAACTGTCAGATTATAGATAGATAGATAGATATATTAGAAGTATTAGATAGATAGATAGATAGATAGATAGATAGATAGATAGATAGATAGATTAGAGTCAGAAGATGGATAGATAGATAGATGAGTTTGAAGATAGATAGATAGATAGATAGATAGATAGATAGATAGATAGATAGATAGATAGATAGATAGATAGATAGATAGATAGATAGATAGATAGATAGATAGATAGATAGATTAGTTTTAATATAGATAGATAGATAGATAGATTAGTTTTAATATAGATACATAGATTTAAATAGATAGATAGATAGATAGATAGATAGATAGATAGATAGATAGATAGATAGATAGATAGATAGATAGATAGATTAGTTTTAATATAGATAGATGAGTTTGATGATAGATAGATAGATAGATAGATAGATAGATAGATAGATAGATAGATAGATAGATAGATAGATAGATAGATAGATAGATAGATAGATAGATAGATAGATAGATTAGTTTTAATATAGATAGATGAGTTTGATGATAGATAGATTAGATTTAATATAGATAGATAGATTTAGATAGATAGATAGATAGATAGATAGATAGATAGATAGATAGATATAGTTTGAATATAGATAGATAGATAGATAGATAGATAGATAGATAGATAGATAGATAGATAGATAGATAGATAGATAGATAGATAGATAGATAGATAGATAGAAACAGTAGATAGATAGATAGATGAGTTTGAATATAGATAGATAGATAGATAGCTAGCTAGCTAGATAGATAGATAGATAGATAGATAGATAGATAGATAGATAGATAGATAGATAGATAGATAGATGAGTTTGAATGAGTTTGAATGGGTTAGTAATAGTACACAGAAGGGAAGTCTGATTGAGTCTAATGGGCTTCAGTGTGTTTAGATTTGAATTTTTGACAGTTGGAGTTCACGGAATGTTCAGATGAGCAGAGGCTTTTCAATGCAAGTCTATGGGATTTTTATGATTTTTAATCTTCAGTTTTATGAAAACCGTAAGTCCGATCAGTTAGAAAAGATATAGCACACCCGGCGAGATCAGTCTGAAGAACTGGGCCGAGTTTGGAGTCTGTAGAGTTAAAGCTCTAGGAGGAGTTAGAGTTGATAATTTTAGTCTCAGAAGAATAATAATAAGTTTAAATAGAATATCAGTAAGTTGGCTTTCTCAAGCCAACTTAATTAAGCTAACTGAGACTTGTTATAGCATTTGTATATCATTGCTCTTTTGTTGATTTTGATTGCTTCCATGGTCCTCATTTGCAAGTCACTTTGGATAAAAGTGTCTGCTAAATGACTAAATGTAAACGTCTAACAGCTGAAATTGCATATCAGGGCAAAAACCAAGCCCTAAGGTCAAAAGACCTGTAGAGCTCAAAAACAGGTCTGGATCAAGCCACACATCTGGGGAAGGTTCAGAAAAATTATAGTCCATTGAGATTCACAGAACCATGTAGAGGTGCATCTCAAACAATTTAAATATTGTGAAAAAGTCCTTTCTTTTTTTGTAATTTAATTTAGAAAAGCTAACTTTCTTATATTCTAAATGCATTGCACACAAACATTTCAGTCGTTTTTTTTTGTGTGTTTGTTTTAATTCTTATGGTTATGACTTACAGTTTAGGGGAAAAAAAATCTGTATTTCAAAAAATTAGAATATTTAATCAAAGATCAATCAAAAAAGACTTACAAAACAGAAATGTTCAAGATCTCCAAAGCAGATTTAATTATACACTCAATACTTGGTTGAAGTTCCTTTTGCATGGATTACTGCTTCAATGCGGTTTGGCATGGAGGCCATCAGCCTGTGGCACTGCTGAGGCATTATTGAAGCCCAGGTTTATTTGATAGCGGCCTTCAGCTCCTCTGTATTGTTTGTGAGATGTTACTTATCATCCTCTTCACAATACCCCATAGATTCTCTGTAAGGTTCAGGTCAGGTGAGTTGGCTGGCCAATCAAGAACAGTAATATCATGTTCAGCAAACCACTTGGAAGGGGTTTTGGCACTGTGCCAAGTCAAGTCAAGTCACTTTTATTTATATAGCGCTTTAAAAAAAAAATACATTCCCGGTTCTGGTTTACCTAATTAATGCAGCCTAAAAATCCTTTAATGGATTTGGATATTAGAAGCATATTAGTATGTTATGTGTAAGCAAGGTTAAAGAGATGGGTCTTTAATCTAGATTTAAACTGCAAGAGTGTGTCTGCCTCCTGAACAATGTTAGGTAGGTTATTCCAGAGTTTAGGCGCCAAACAGGAAAAGGATCTGCTGCTCTCAGTTGATTTTGATATTCTAGGTATTATCAATACCTAGTTTTGAGAACGAAGCGGACATGGAGGATTATACTGTAACAGGAGCTCATTCAAATACTGAGGTGCTAAACCATGCAGGGCTTTAAGTAATAAGCAATATTTTAAAATCTATACGATGTTTGATAGGGAGCCAGTGCAGTGTTGACAGGACCGTGCTAATATGGTCATACTTCCTGGTTCTAGTAAGAACTCTTGCTTCTGCATTTTGGACTAGCTGTAGTTTGTTTACTACGCGTGCAGAACAACCACCCAATTGTGATCGATATGATACCTCTTCATACCTCTGTGGGCAGCAGTGTTAATTTCGTTGACTAAATATTTTCGTCATTATTTTCGTCACGAATATATTTTTGCTGACGAAAACGGAACGAAAACTAAAATAGAAGGCACTGATGGAGACTAAAACTATGACTAAATTGATTGACATTATCGTCAACGAATAAAGGACGAGACGAAAATAGACTGTGACGAAAATCAAATCAGCAGACGGGAGAGATGCGAGGAATGAGCAAAAGAACCGGCAAAACAGAACAGACTGCATGAGAGAAGAGAACCAATCAGAGCCTGACTTATTGAGACGTGAAGCGAAGGTTTTCAGTTTTTATGAGCTCCCGGGAAGTCGGCATTCGAAGAGGTGATAGGGACTTTAAGCAACAGCCTCTGGTGGAACGGCAACGCCATTCTGGCGTTGTATTGCGCCTGCGCGAATTTAACTGCTACTTTGTGACGTTCTAATTTAACGGTCTACTACGGGAGAACAGCTGATTTGCCAGAGTCGCTACAACGTGAGAGGTTAGGTAAATAAATGTTATGTTTTTAGACTTATTTACATCATACAATATTAAAAACTCCTCTTCTGACAAAAGATTGTCATTTAACGCCAAAAGCAATCCTTCTCTTGCTTTTTTATATTATATATTTTTTTGGATCTCAATAAATGAATTAATGCTGCGTTGCGCTGTTCTGTTTTATCGTTGCTTAGTGACTTTTACGTTCTTGGCTACAGCAGTGTGACGGCAAACTTCCGGTCGCTGTAGCCGTTCCATTCGTTCCAAGTCCCTACTGTCTAAAAGAGCGACAAAATGTCCACAGCTCACTTCACGTTTGACGACGAACAAAACAAAACAAAGCGTAAAGCACGCGGAGCGCTCATTCGTGGCAACACAACCAATCTGAAAAGACATTTACAGACGAGCCACCCGGACATTTTCTCAAATGTAATTTTACAATGATGTTCTTTTGTTTATTGAGCTAAGCAAAATTGGAATAGTGCAGTGCGTAGATGTTGTAGCATTAAATATTACGAACTGAAAAGTACTGTAAAATAGCCCCTTCTTCAAATTAGATGCGAGCACAATACTAATACGTAATATCATGATAAATACATTTGATTAATAGTAATGTTTAGTATATTTTATAATGTTCTACTTGTTGACAATATCACAAATATTTCTATATTAGTCATGTGAAACATGAATGTTCACATCCTATCATTATACATACAAATCTAGCAATATTGTAGTATTTAAAACATACAATATTGCTAGACAAATGAATACCTTATAAAATCTTGTTACTTTTTTTATCCACCTAGCTGCCAACTTATTAAATATTTACTTTAAATGTATGCACTTATTGTTCAGCTCAGCTGTAAGCTTTAAGGTCCTGGACCTAACTTTATTTTTCTTTTATTGATGGTCAATTGGCAGCTAGTTATTGTTTACATTATCATGACAGTGTTTGTTGCTGCATACAAGCTTTTGAATCGAAATAAAGACACAGTTGTGTTGAAATAAAGTTGAATTTGTGTTTTATATATTTTGGTTAAGTTTGTTTCCTATACCAGCAGTAAAAAAATGTCTAGTAAATCTGTTATTGATTTTAGTCTTATTTTAGTCGACTAAAATACCAAGCAATTTTAGTCGACTAAAATACCAAGCAATTTTAGTCGACTAAAATAAGACTAAAATTAAAACAAATCAGATGACTAAAACTTGACTAAAACTAAAAAGAATTATAGTCAAAAGACTAAGACTAAAACTAAATTAAAATTTCGTGTCAAAATTAACACTGGTGGGCAGGTGCTAAAGTCCTGCTGGCAAATCAGCATCTCCCTAAAGCTTGTCAGTAGATGGAAGCATATAGTGCTCCAAAATGCCCCATGGTAGATGGCTGCATTGACTGTGGACTTGATAAAACACAGTGGAGCAACAGCAGCAGACAATCATCACTGACTTCAGAAACTTCACACTGGACTTCAAGCAGCTTGTATTCTGTGCCTCTGCAGTCTTCTTCAACACTCCAGACCTTGATTTACAACTGAAATGCTAAATTTACTTTTATCTAAAAGAGGACTGTGAACCACTGAGCAACAGTCCAGTTCTTTTTCCCCTCCGCCCAGGTGAAATGCTTCTGACATTTTTTTCTGGTTCAGGAGTGGCATGGTTCTAGGAATGTGACAGCTTTATCCCTTTTCATGAAGACGTCTGAGTATGGGGACTCTTGATGCGCTGACTCTGGCTTCAGTACACTACTTGTGTATGGAATTACATTTGGTTCAATAATAATGAATGTAACTTTATAAAACTGAACATACATTTTTCAGAAACCATCAAACATATTTCCATTATCCATTACAAAAGAAGAAAAACACAATGAAATTAAAAAAAAAAAAAAAAAAAAAACAGTTGCACAAATTTAATAGGCTCTTCAAATATGCTTCATTCTTAGTTAATATTTTTCAGATTAGTTTTCACTTAACTTGGATTCTGAATGCATTGCCTCAGATTTCGCTTACGGTTTGCAGTTTTTCGTTTGCCATTTTGACACAAACTTCTCATGGGGGTGGGGTTAACAGTGATCTAGTCTGATTGGATAGTGAGCTTTTGATAGACAGGTGCTCTATGACCGAATAGTACAAACACGTCACTCAGTGGTGCGCATATTGGAAAGCTCTTGTGGTGATTTGTATTACTAAATATGTAAATAACATTTGACATTCGATCATCTCAGTCTTTAAAGATGAGCTCTTGTCCTTCAAGGCAGCTTGAAGTAAGCTTGTGTTACTGAATGACAATAATAACCCGCAACAAACTGTTGCACACTGTAACATGAAAAACTTGTATCGATGTTATGGGTTACTACAGTAATAATTTTATGACAAATAAATATTTCAGTGAGTAAAACTGGCTGTCTATAGTAGGCTGTTTTGGACTACACAGCATTTTTAAATTATTTTTAAATATTTTTTTAAATGATTATTATTTTAAATTATTGTCCCTGGATCAGTACGATACTCTTGTAATAACGTAGCGGTGGTGGCAGACATATTTTGAGTATCAGTTCTGGTTGAAAAGAAGCGATCTAATCCTGTTTACATGAAATAAGCTGCTCCCGAGCAGGTTTAAGCTTATGGACCTGTTGCTATGACAGCAGCTCCGGGATGAGCTTCGAAGAACCAAACGATCCAAGATCACGCCAAATCGTCAACATTCAAATCCAGCTAACTGAGTTAGCGACATACGAAGAACGGGCCCCAGGTATGTGTGTGTGTGTGTTTATTTGGAATATTATTTATACCACAACTACCTTTTATTTTATTTTTTTGTGAAATAGAGCAAGAAAGTGTCACAGTGCGTGAAGTAAAAAAACTGGTTAGAGCCAGCTGACGTTTAAAAAAGAAAAATAAATCTCCGACAGGCAGGGAAGCAGCGTGAGTCGCATTCTACCAAGCGCCACGTCTAAACAAACCCCACGTTTACCAAAACTCAACTGGTTAATAGGTACTACAAACCAAAGTAAAAAACAAGCCTGAAGCTGAAGAACACCTAAACGTTAACGGAAAAGACCCGCGAACCTGAGTGACTGAGGGAGAGACAGAGAGAGGGAGAGAGAGAGCGCTGTTCTCTTCTCAGTGTTCTGTGTGTGAGTGAGCAGCAACACAATAACACACTGACACGGTCAGCAACCCAATGAGAATTTTTATGTAATCCGAGCACAGATATACATGAACTTGACACATGTTTTGAGTTATCCTTGGTTTTTCCACCCTGGGTATATATTTGTTTGTTAGTCCCACACCCCTAGACAAGCCGGGGACCTGACACTAACAGTGATTAATGCCTTTATTAACATAATGTTTAAATGAAATATTCCTCTTCTTGAATCATTTCTTTATATTATAAAAACCTGTGCCCAGCACAAAGCCAAGGAAGCAGGAAGAGAAAACAGATCTAAATGTAGCTATTTAGACAGAAGAACTAAACACACACACACACATAAATGAAACACAAGGAAACCAGTTCTTAGATACACAAGCACAGAGCAGGGGACTATGGCGGGTCAAGAGACCCCTGGGGCTGGTAGCAGTGATGACTTCCATGGAAGAGTTAAATACAGCTGTGGAGGAAGCAAAAGATCACTATAGGAATCAGAAGAGCCACTATGGCCTTTTTTAATATTGAGGGTGAATCTATGCGGATAACTTACAATGTGTTCCAGTGAAACAACTATACTTAAAGCCATAGATGGGAGAACCGTGTGGTCAGGGCGGAAGCCCCCCAGGGCGGAGCAGAAGACCACCACATCAGTGTGGTCAGGACGAGAGCCCCCCAGGGCGGAGCAGAAGACCACCACAACCATTTGGTTGGAACGGTTGCCCCCCAGGGCAGATCAGAAAACCACCACGTCCGTGTGGTCCAGATCTGAGTCCCCCCGGGGCGGAGCAGAAGACCACCATATCCTTGTGGTCGATACAGAAAGCCCCCAGGGTTGAGCAGAAGACCACCACATCCTTGTGGTCGATACAGAAAGCCCCCAGGGTAGAGCAGAAGACCACCACATCCGAGCAGCCAGACCAACAGGAGGACGAGTCTGGTTGGGCAAGTCTGAAACAAAGAATCTGAACAAGTTAAGAGTAGCCTCCGTGGCCACAACAGGATCTGTCGGGTGCTCATAGAGTTCGACTGGGACCTGACAAGGCTCTGGCAACCGTATGGTGTTTAGACTGGATTCCAGAAGATAAATGCTGACTTGACTCTGCTCCTGAAGATCCTTGGTGGTCTGACTCTGCTCATGAAGATCATTGGTGACTTGCATTTGTTCATGGAGATCATTGGGGACTTGCATTTGTTCATGAAGATCATTGTGACTTGCATTTGTTCATGAAGATCAATGGTGACTTGCCTTTGTTCTTGAAGATCACCGGTGACTTGACTTGACTCAGGAAGGTCAACGGTGACTAGCCCTGACTCTGGAGGGTCCTCGGTGACTGGCCCTGACTCTGGAAGGTCGTCGGTGACTAGCCCTGACTCTGGAAGGTCAATGGTGACTAACCCTGATTCTGAAGGGTCCATGAACACCTGACTCGACTCTGGAGGGTCCACAAGCACCTGACTCGACTCTGGAGGGTCCACGAGCACCTGCCTTGACTCTGTAAGGTCAACCAGAATCTGACTGGACTCCGGAGGGTCAATTGGAACCTGACCCGACTCTGGATAATCAACTGGAATTTGACTCGACTCTAGAAGGTCAACAGGAACTTGACTTGACTCTGGAGGAACAACCGGACACTGACTCAACTCTGGAGGGTCAACGGGAACCTGACTCGACTCTGGAGAGTTCACTGGAACCTGACTCGACTCTGGAGGGTCAACAGGAACCTGACTCAACTCTGGAGAGTCCACTGGAACCTGACTCGGCTCTGGAGGGTCAGCTGGAACCTGACTCGACTCTGGAGGGTCAACTGGAACCTGACTCGACTCTGGAGGGTCAACTGGAACCTGACTCGACTCTGGAGAGTTCACTGGAACCTGACTCGACTCTTCAGGGTCAACTGGAAACTGACTCGACTCCAGAGGGTCAGCTGTGACTGTCATCCTGTGCAGCGGCGCTGGGCAAGCAGCCATCTTGGGCCATGACTCTGGACAGGCGGCCATCTTGTGCTGGGCTGGCGACCATCTTGTGCTGTGGCGTTGGACCGGTGGCCAATTTGGGCATTGGCACTGGGTTAGCAGCCATCTTGTGCTGTGGCGCTGGGCTGACAGCCATCTTGTGCTGTGGCGCTGGACTGGCGGCCATCTTGGGCCATGACTCTGGACGGGTGGCCATCTTGGACCGTGGCTCTGGACCAGTGGCTATCTTGGGCATTGGTGCTGGGTTAGCGGCAATCTTGTGCTGTGATACTGGGCAGCCAAGGACCAGAACACCTGTGCCATGGCACCCACCTCATTGCCTTCTTGGCGGAGAGTGGTCAGCTTCAAATACTTAGCTCTCTGCTCCACCATCTCGGCTGGGGAATGGGAAACATCAAACAACATACCGCTGGATCTTGCTGTGATGGAGTCCTTCTGTCACGACCAGTGATACAAGGATTCACGGAGAGAGAACCAATTGCGAGTATGTCTTTATTAGGGGTTAATCCACAGAGAATAAACAGTCCAGGCATGAGTCGAGAACCAAAACATCCATACAAGCATAAACTAAACAAGAACACAGGGCAAGGGCATGAACTGACGGACATGAATAAACAAGGACTCCATGACACATAATAAGACAGACCGGGTTAAACACACAGGGAGAGACAAACGCTAATGGGGAAATTGACAGAGTGCAATGATTGATAACCAGTGACAGCTGGGTGCAATGATTTAGGCAGGGACCTGAGGAATGTGGTTAATGAAGTGACAGACACCGTGGGAAAAGAGGACATCTGGTGGATACCCAGGGAACACAACCCAGACACTGTGACAATTTTTATTTATTTTATTTTATTTTATTTTATTTTATTAACTTACACAACCTTTACAGTTAACAGGGCTGCAGCATGGAAAAGTTAACACACTTTCTAATCCATTGTTATAACAGGACTGCCACAATAACCTAATGCAGAGCATGCATTCAATACAATGGGCACCATTACCCTAAGTACCACCAGTACCCTAGAGAGTATCGTGAGTATCGATTACTTCATTGTGTCCATGAAAACACTGTAAAAAGCACTTGTGGAGGCTGGAGCTTCACCTATAAGGAACTATGGGGTGAATCCAGAGCTTGATAAAAAAAAGTGGAGAAAAATATTTGTCAATTTGCCCATCTTCACAAAGTGAAGTGTTTGAGAAAGTAAAACCATTTTTTTGTTTGTTTGTTTGTTTGTTTTCTAATTTTCTTGTGCTGTACAACCAAAAAAAGCATACAGAGGTTTATGACGTTTATAAGGAATATTTCTTTCAAGAGGATCCTTTTAATCATATTATTTTGTTTGAGGTGCACTTTGTTTGGTGTCATTGGTAAAGGTGCAGAGCAGTATCATCAGAGCGCCATCAAGAGGTTAAAAGACACAAAGAGTGCAGACAGATACATTGAGAGAGTCATCAGACGCTTCTAAGAATCCCTGGCTGATTGATTGCACTGAACTGTTTATATGCTGCTATAAACCTATCAGCAAGATAATCTTTCCTCAGATATTCAGTGATCTCATGTTAATTCTAACAAACAGTCTTCAGCACTTTGGAAATGCACAAGGAGAAACAATCAATTATCTGATACTAAATATACTCAATTTAATGATGCAGAAGACGTCTGAGCAGAAACTGAGATTAAATAATTCTATGAGAAGTTATGCAATAGTCTTCTGCCTCTCACATATCCTGATTATTCAAGTCTGATTGGAATGATTGCCAATATAAATGTCTTTGCTCCTGAACTTGTTGCATTGCGTGGATTGTCTCTCATCTCAGAAAAATTATCCACCTCACACATATTTTAGGAGTATTTTACAATTTTATGAACATCTTGGAATTTCCATCCAGATTTTTCCCTCCAAAATTTGTATAAACATACATGTATGGAGATGGAAACATCTTCACATCCCACACTTTTGACAACTCCCTTATGAACTGATTGTGAACGTTCAGAATCGTCTGAAACTATCGGCTAAGCAGTTTATTTCAAGCACTCATTAAGGATCAGCATAGAATATTCAAATATTTAATTATTAACAAGCAGTTCTCATAGTTTTAGAGAGATGCTGCTTTTAATTCATTAGCAGATATTCAGATGGGACATCAATGTGTTAAGAATAAATGCATTCATGCTGCATTTGTCAATGTCTGTGGTAAACGGCAACTCCCTTCCTAAAATATAAGGGATGACTGACAGGGATTTGTGAAATCACTCATCAGCTATTCCTCAACGTCAAAAAGCAGCCAGAAACAGTCAGTCATGTGACAGTGATGCTAGCTTTCTGAACCACGAGGAGAACTGTCACGACTGCTGTTATTGTATTTAAAGCCATTGTGTTGATGAGTAAATTAATAAAGGAATAGTTAACCAAAAAATGAAAATGTGTGGAATATTTACCCATCCTCAGGCCAGCAAAGATGTAGATGAGTTTGTTTCTTCATCATATTTGGAGAAATGTAGCATTGCATCAGTGTCTCAGCGATGGATCATTTGCAGTGAATGGGTGCCGTCATAATGAGAGTCCAAACCTTGCCAGAGGATGAGGATATTTTAAACAAAATATTTATTTTCGTACCATAGAACCATTCATTTTAATTCAGAATTATTACCAAAGACTTTATGTATTTTTTATTTATATTTGGGTTTTTGCCCCTATTTCTTTCATTGTACTTTCTGCCAGGGAAAATCTGTAAGTCTGATCACTTAGAAAAGTAGTTGCAGACTTTAATCTTCCAGTTAGGGGTTGTTTCATATCACTAACCTAAGTATGAGCATTAGTAATAGCGATGCTTAACTTGGCGAAGCACCACTAATGTACAGATTTTAGTTTAGTTTCAAAGTCCATACTTGATTGCTAATATGGGCCATTTAACAAGTACCCACATAGGCCTACTTTTCTCAAATAGTCACACAAGTTCCAGCTTCAAGAGAAGAGCTTACAGTCTCAATCCACACGAGGGTAGTAAAGCACTTCGACTGAAGCACAGATCAGATGCTCACTTCACAAGACTGTCGCTGTAAAACTGACAAGCATCCATTACTGAAACTGATTGCCCACATTACAAACACATTTGGGGAATGTGGTATTATTAGGGAACTCAGTGGATGAGGGAGAGGATCACAGCTCAGTCTATGAACGTGATCGAATGGCCTCGTAGAAATCAACAGGAGAATCGGTTGAAGGTGCACTCGCTAATTTTTCCTGATTTAAAAGTTTGAATGAATAATACTTTGGGTAAATGTGTTTAAAGTTATGTGTGTACGTGTATATGAAATGAAGACATAAAACATACAATATTTATTTCACATGGAGTGAGTGGCCTCAACTTGCTTTATGTTGATATCCACTTGGACATCTGGTCACAAAATAAGTAAATCATTGTTTAATAGTGCATTGATAATTAATGATTTTGTGCGAAGCTTCCTCCATGCCAGTAGGTGTCAGTATAAGGCATATTGGCCAACATGTTAAAAAAAGTGGTCAATTGTATTGAATGTGCACTTATTCTGTACTGAAATTCTTGAAAGTTTATTTTTAAAAACTGTACTTGCAGATGACGCACTATTAATTAAATAAAAGGCTATAAGCGACTTAAAGAGAGACACTTTCATGATCACTATGGCTTGGTTTCACAGACAGGGCCTAGATTAGACCATAGTTCAATTAGGAGATTTAAATATTTTTTTTTATAAATATGCCTTAGAAAAAAATATATTACTAGTGTGCATCTTGAGACAAAACTGATATTTTAAGATCAGTCAGTGCAAAATTATTTCAGTTGAAACAGCTCAGACTTACATTTTAGTCTGTGAAACCAGGAGGTATGTTTCTTAACACTCTTAAGTACACTTTTAAAAAGTGCACTTTGTAATAATATCTAATTAAAGGTTTGAAAGATGAATAAAAGATGTTTTAATAATCTTTTGTTCTGCTTTATAGAAGTACTGCTTTATATTCACATACTACAGCACATGTAATTTTAACTGTATTTGTGCTATTTTAAAGTTAACATATTTTAGACGTATCTAAATCACTACTTTATCATAACAAATGTTATTTAACATATAGTTAAATACATAACTTATAAGTTTCACTAGAAATTACACTAAAGTCTATTTTAGTTTATAAATGATTGATATTTCACAAACAATAGAAGCAGTTATATAATTACATATAAACATGCACTTAAGTTCCACTTAAGTGTCAAAAGTGCATTTATTATAAACGTAAAATGTAATACATTTTCATTTAATTGTAATGTCCAATTGTAGTTGTTTTACACTATATCATCCCCGTAATAAGGACTCATTTTAAAAGCATGCTTAAGTGTACTTCTTTTTTTACAAGTGAACATGGAGACACAATAAGTGCACCTTTATTTCAAGAGAGAAAACAGAAGCGTTTTGGACACCCTCGTTCTTCTTTTCTTGTTGTCTGTTTAAGTGACAAGCTTTACTTGTTTCCTGTCAGACTTAAACTTGTTTTCCGCTCACAACTCTTTTTACCTGCCATCGCGATGACAAAACAACGTGTGAGAGAGATCATTTCTTGTTTAAAGTTTGACAGAAGTCATCACAAGAGGAATTTAGCAGCGACTTCTGTGACTTCCGAGCCGTACAACCCGTGATGCAAAGCTCGGTTTGTCCATAAAGCTAGATGGTTTTGTTCCCCGGTGTGCGGCGGGACAAGCAGTGAATGAATGGATGGATGGGCAGCTGCCAGCTGGGGTTCACCTCTCATCCATCCATCCTGCTTTGCACAGCAGTCTGTGGAGCTGCCGCAGTGAAGCTCCATGCTGCTCGGCATACAGAATTAACCTGACTCTTTAATTAGCTCAGTAGCCGCTCTCCATAACACACCAATGACATTTTCAAACAAAGAAAGTTGAGGATACAGCATCATTTCACTCTCTCCAGATCTTCATCTTCAAGTCCAGAGGACCATATGGAAACCACTGAGGAGCATTTCTGTAGATTTACATGAAGTATCCCCAAAAAGTGTGTGAAGGAATAGTTCTCCCAAAAAATTAGCATTTTGTCGTCACTTACCCTCATGTTGCTCCAAACTTGTGTGTGGAGCACAAAAGAAGATTGTCCAGTAAAATGTTGTTTTGGACCTCATGGACTGTTTCAAAAACTGTTGAAATACATTCAACTTATTATTTTGATACAGTTTGATTTAATATTTTATTATCTAAATGCAATTAATGTTTTAACCCTGTAAAGCCTCACAATTTAAATATTAGGCAGTTTTTTTTTTATTAATTAAAGAAACCACTTGAATATTTATCTGCATTTAATAGATATAGGTTTCAGTAAAAGGTAAATATTTGATTTATAATATAAAGGTCTGACAACTTCCAAATTAAAAAATATATATTGTCATTAAGAGTTGATTATTATTATTATTATTACTTATGTTTTACAATTTTATATATATTTTTATTTTTTGTAGAAAATGACAGCTGGTCAAAAAAAAAAAAAATATATATATATATATATATATATATATATATATATATATAGTAATTAAAAGGGTTATTAACTCTTCTGAACATCGGTATTGTATTGTCTAAAATGAACATAAACATCTTTTTACAATTTGTAAAATTTATAAACATTCTTGATTATAGCCAGAATATCTAGAAATGCTTAAATCAAGAAATATTTTCTAGACAAGTAAAATATTTTTTCTTAAAACAATACAATCATTTTTATTTGTCTAGAAAATATTTCTTGATTTAAGCATTTTTAGATATATGGGCTGGAAACAAAATCAAAATCAAAATAAGAAAAGCATTTTTTGATGATCATATTTGATGTTCACATTTGTTACACGATTTTTCAAAAAATAAAAATAAAAAAAAATAACTGATGCTTGGATGATCAAGTAAACCTAAGCTGCTAAAGTCTAGTTAGTGTTCATTGTGAAACATACCAACAATATAAAAGTTATTCATAAGTTTGCTTCATATAAATTAGTTTTCAAAGCAAAAAGACACTTGAAGCACAAGATTAATGAGGATGTTTTTACAATTATGCTAAAAGGCCTTTTACTTGCTAAAAAAGTCTATCAATCAGACGACAGAAATCATGTAGTAGATTATGTGCAGCAGGTTTTATCAAAGTTTGATCATTGGGAGGCCTTAGAAATGTGAATATCATAGGAATTCAAAACTTTGTGTCCACTATATAATCTATGTTGATGTTGGTTTCTTATATGGGTGCCATAGTTCTTGTTCCTCTCCTGTGTGTTATATTTCATAGCACAGTGGCTCTAGAAAGCGGTGTGTAACCGGATCAGATGGCGGTGGCCGTTCTCCAGCAGATAGTGCTCAGTCCACTGTGGGAAACATATGTTATTAACCTGTGATGCATGCAGTCAGTGCTAATGAAGACAGATGAGTGTGGCCCATCAGATCACGTACCGCTATAAAACCGGCAGCTTTTGTGTGGGAGGGAGAGCTGTGTGTATATTTGTGTTTGAGTCAGATTTTGGATTCATCACTGATCATAAATTGGTTAAATAAATAAATAAAAAATCGAATTGTGTGCATTACAAAATTATGTAACGTGTTCAACAATTACATTTTAAATTTTTATTCATTATTATTTGATTTTTAAATGTATTACAGATGGTGGTGTCCATTATAAAATTAAATTTACACTTCATTTTAAAATTACATTTTTTCTTTTATTTTACTGTACAATTGAAGTTGTTTTTTGGATTTCTCTTTAATTGTGCGATAGTACATGTGGTCATATCAGAGAGCTTCATTGTGTGTTGGTAGTTTGCATTGCTGACAGCTTTCACTGTATAAATGATGAAGTCTGGTTTTGTAACCAAACCTGCCATTAGCTAATCGTCCCGCCAAGAGTCTGCAGAGCTGTAATTAGCGCATTCTCTGAGCAGACACCCCTCCTGTCTCTTCACGCTCGCTCTCATTGGTCAGATCATCCGACTGTCCAGTCCCTCTCAAATACCGTGGCATTTGGCAAATGCTTGTGAATTCTGACATTCACCCACTTTTGGGGCATGTTTTGCAGTCGGCACTGCCCCATAAATATGGATGGCTATGCGTAAGGAAATATTTGGGGTTCTCGTTGTCCCACAAATGAGCTGCATGCAGTGTTTAACCTTTTAGTTGAATGCTCTGCACTATGGATCAGTAATCCAGCAGAATAGACAGCAGCGAAGCAGAAAAACTGACGGGCCGTCACGCTCCTCTCCCAGCTGGATGCTTTTGTTGTGTGTGTTTCATTCGCTTGTGTGATATTTGAAACTTTTAATCTTCCAGATGCACGCTTTGTCACTGTGTGCACCTTCTGTGGAAATGTATAAGGGCTATAATTAATAATTTTTTGAAAATTAGCATTGGCTTTACCATCGAGTCTTGTAACACTTACACTACCAGTCAAAAGTTCAAAAGTTTTCTTCTCCTACCTGTTTTATAACCAATTTATTTATTAATTTATTCATTTATTTACATTGTTATTACGTTTAAGGTTAAAGTAAGGTACTTACTAGGATTAAAGATATAATAAATAAATATAAATATAAATATAAATATATATATATATATATATATATATATATATATATATATATATATATATATATATATATATATATATATATATATATATATATATATATGTGTTATGTTAATCCACTTCCACAACAAAATAAAAAAGGTAATTGTTACTTTCCTTGCAATTCTATGATATAAACTCTTTTTGTTTCCACCATGGAATAAAAAAAAAAAAAAATTCTTACAATTCTTACTTTTTTTTCCCCCTCACAATGGCAAGTTACGTAGCCCTGCACATGCAAGAAAAAAAATAAATAAATTGTGACGATTCATTCCCTCAATGTACTAAAACCTGCACATGATTACTACTGTGTTCCCTCGGTTTGCTAAATAATGCGCACAATTTATAAATCGAGAGAACAAAATAGTAAATCGAGAGAACGAAATAGTAAATCGAGAGAACGAAATAGTAAATCGAGAGAACGAACTAGTAAATCGAGGGAACGCAATAGTAAATCGAGGGAACGCAATAGTAATCATGTGCAGGTGGAGGTGCAGGTTTTATATTTAGCCTAATATTGTTTCCTGCATGTCATGTGCAGGGCTCCGTAGCAAGTTTATATCACGTTTTCTTCTTAGAATTCTTTGTTTATATCTTGAGATTTAAAAAAAAAAAGAGAAGAAAAATCTGAATTAGGAAAAAAAAAAGTCGCTATAACCTTTTCTTTCTTCTTTTTTCATCCTGTGGTGTAAACAAGCTTCCATTCATGTTCTTAGTATTACAAACATAGAATTTTCATCATGTAGAAATTTAAAAGAAATTTATGTTTGTGAAGGAAAATTGTGAACTCGTATCTTATAGTAACAAGTACACTAATGGAATTACAAAATGTAATTATTATTTATTAATTAATTTTTTAATTTTTTTTTGTTTGTTTATTGTTTTACCACACCTTTTGAGAATTTTGAGAACAAGCTGTTGATACAGCAAAAGTGCCAGACATATCTTTGAATATTGCCTGAGAATATGAAAAACAGGCACCACTAAAAAGAGTTCTATGTGACTGAACTGAAGCGCTGTGATCTGCTCAGTGTGAATTCTTCAGTGAGCTTCACGCCGGTGGTCAATCACACATCAGCCGCTCCAGCAGAGCTGTGTGTCATTAGCACAGACACGGTGACCATTCATCTTCTCTGTCCCCTGATTGGCTCAGATGACAGGACAGGAAGAGGAGGGCCGTCGCAGTGGAACAGGACACAGCTGGTGATGACATGTGGCCCGCTCCAGAGGAGGAGGACACACCTGTCACCCCTGACATCGGGGAGGAGAGCGTCTTGTGTGGGACGATGACTGATGCTGAGGTCAGGGCCGAGGTGAAGGAGGCGCCTCTGGAAAAAAAACACTTTACGGTCAAGAAACGGAGGGAAGCCTGTCTGTGGAAGAGGATCCTGCAGTTACTCTTGAGCAGACCGTCAGGGAAAGAGTAAACTTTCACGCATCTGTAGGACTGAAGAGAGCTGCTTTCAACATATTCCTGAAGGTTACTGCATTAAGGAGGAGGCTGTTGAGCAAAGAGACTCTGTTCTGTTATAGGAGGGGAACTGAAGGTTTTAAAACTGCCTAAATGTTGCAATTTATTGTTCAGATACAAAGCAGCTGAACAACAACAACAAAAAAATCATAAACCAATTCAGATTAAACATAGTATGCAATAATGACGCAAATACGCTTGGTTTTCAATATTTTGGCTATCATTCAAAAATGATATATAGTTTAGTAGTTTTTTCTTGTTTTCCATTTCAAATATCAAATTATTCTTATAGACGAGAAGCAAAATTACTTAAAAATACTGACTTAATATTCTGAAATACACACACACGCAAATAAAAATCTTTCCACAGCGTCCCCTTGGAATTATAGGGTTCTATCTGACATTTTTGTCAAAATTTTGTCATAATCTTATTTACATTATGTGATAGATTTTGTTTATGTTGTATACATTATGGAATTTTAATTATCCATTCTGCACAGTCGAATGGAATGCAAAAACTTTGAATCTCAATATCTTAAAACTGCTCGGAATGCAGATAGAACCTAATAATTCAGGGTAAGAAAAATAAACAACTGTATTTCTGAAGTATCACTATCAAATAACAGTACTTTTAAAATTATAATCAAGTACGTCTTTAGTATGTTAGTCAACACATCAAAATAAATGTACTTAAGAATATAATTTAAAATGTACTTTGAAACAGAACTTGTAATTTGCTATTTAATGCAAAGTGCCCTTTTTATGTGTACTTAAGTGTGTTAAGAAACAGTCATGAAAGATGTTTTAAGTACACCTTTCATATTATCTGCAAGTATAGTTAAAAAAATTATATATTTATATAATTATATATATATATCATATTTTAAGATGAAGTAGTGCACATTCAATACAACCACACTTCCTTTTGCTGCTCCTGACTGCAAACACGTCAGAAGACATAATCTCTTGTAATCTCCCTCAGTATTACAGGCCCACTGCGGGCAGCGTTAGTAAGGAAGGAGTGGTTTTTGGAAAACGGATGTACTGTAGTCAGAGCTCATGGACTCTTGAGGCTCTCTGCAGGGTGAGGTCAGGCCAGCTCAAGAATTTTTTAAGCATATATTGATTTAAAAAGGTTTTGCCCTCTAGCTGTTAAAAATAGAACTGCATGGAAGAAGATAGTTTGGTTGGGAAACAAAACCAACATGAAACATGACATCAGGGGCCGGTTCCAAGTAAACCAAAAAAGCCAGGTTTATTTCAGTTAGTCTGACTCATTACGAGTTGATTTGGTTTAAAATAATTCAGACTGCTAATTTGGTAAACTTGTTTTATGGAAGAGGCCCCCGATGAACAAATAGGCTAAAGAAGGTTTGTTGTTGTTGTTTTTCCACCCGCTGCTTCCCAGAGCTTTGCTTTTTAAATCACCCACATGGTAATTTTTTTCTTGTTCGTTCTGACAACAAACATGACGTAACACGCACGGGGGGGTGACATACAAAACTGCAAGTATTACAGGCTTAGTGCATTTTAGTAAGTAAAGATGGATTCTTTGCATTTTTTTCTTAGCAACGACTAAAACATTAAACGTGCAAAAGTGTCCAATAAAATATTTATAATAAATATTTTTATTTAAATATTTTGATTTCTTAAGGGTTTAACATTTCTCTTTCATTCATATGTTTGTTTGTTTGTTTATAAATGTTTATTATTTACACTGTAAATCAATAATTAAATTAGTTAAATCATTGTCTAGACAGAATAATTTTAATCACTTTAATTTACCAGATTGCTAGATAGATAGATAGATAGATAGATAGATAGATTGATAGATAGATAGATAGATAGATAGATAGATAGATAGATAGATAGATAGATAGATAGATAGATAGATAGATAGAGACAGACAGACAGACAGACAGACAGACAGACAGATATATTATTTGCATTACTTGGGACTTAGTCAATATTTGTGTATGTTCAGTGGACACTGAAAGCAAAATAGGTTTTGTAACACTGAAACTATTTTTACTCCGTTTTCCCTCATTTTCCAGTCAGGAATTGCTTGTAAATTTCACAAATAATTGCATAGAAATGGTAAGCAATACGTTAAATAAAGCTTGGAATTTTGAAGCAGAAAGGCTAAAAAAGTATTTTCTTATAAAACATAATCCAAAAATCCAAAAATATATTTGGAAAAAGGTTTATCTACACTCTCAGGGGGAAATTATTTTTGCAAAAACTGGGGTAGTGCCTTTTCAAATGGTATAGTATTATATAAACTTTAGGTAATAGACCTAAAATCTTTCTTTAAGGTACGGATATATTTATGTATGAATCCCTTAAGACTGTAAGGTACAGAGTTGTACCTTTGTAAAGGGTACTGCACCAGTAACAGATTTTGTACCATAAAAGTAAGATAAAGAGCATTAGTTACAGTGCAGCACGAGTTCAGTCATGAGTGGGTCTGTGCTGTAGGATCTCTACACAAGTAGATGGTGAAGTGCTGTCATCTCCAGCATCTCCTATCACAGACGAGTCCCCTGCTGCCACTGACTGCCTTTCACTCCACCGCTGGAACACTTCTTAACTAGGACTAGATGTGACAGCGCTTGAGTCCTCTGCTTCGACAGCTCGTCAGTCACCGTCTGCACTCTCTTACACACATTCAACAGCTGCTTTCTCTTGCTCTTTGGTCCTATTAGACAAGAAACACTAGATTCGTACAGGAGGATGCAAGCATAGACTGTTGAATTATTCAATGGGAAACAAAGATATTCAGAAACAGGTGAGAGCATGGTTGTGTGAAATCTTCAGGGATTTATTTGCACATGCAAATACATGCACATGCATTTTGAGAAGCCTGCGCGTGCTGTTAAGTTCATACTCATACATAATTAAAATAATGGATTTTGATGGAAGTATGATGATGGAAGTGTCATTTTTAAGTCACTTTTGTTTGTAAAGAAAAGAGAAATTATAAAGGCAAGCAATTATATTCTTAGTAAAATATATAATATTTACTTTTAAAGCATATTTATTATAGCGTATTAAACTGAAATACACAAATTAAGCCATTAATTTATTCATATTTGGCATAACTTTAACCTTAACTTCAAGATAACTTTATTGAAGAAGGAGGTGAAATGTGTAAGATGGAAAGAGATGGAAGTGAGTTTGTTTCTTCATCAGATTTGGAGAAATGTAGCATTGCATTGCTAGCTCACCAGTGGATGCTCTGCAGTGAATGGGTGCCGTCAGAATGAGAGTCCAAACAGCTGATGAAAACATCACAATAATCCACAAGTAATCCACACCACTCCAGTCCATCAGTTAACATCTCGTGAAGTGAAAAGCTGTGTTTTTGTAAAAAAAAAAAAAAAATCCATTGTTAAGGCATTATCACTTTAAATCGTGAATATTAGCTGTTTGGACCCTCATTCTGACGGCACCCATTCACTGCAGAGGATTCATTGGTGAGCCAATGATGCAATGATGCTACATTTTTCCAAATCTGATGACATCTTGGATGGCCTGAGCATGAGAACATCTTCAGCAAAGTTAAATTTTTAAGTGAACTATTCCTTTAAGAAATGTACTACAGTCACAACTCAAAGTTCTGTGTTTGGCCCTAAGCTGTGAGCATTGGAAATAGCAGTTTTGCTTGTAAGCTTATATCTTCCAATATTTAGGGCCTCCGGTGGAGTCGGCCTCTCATCAGGCTTGTGCAGCGTACATGAATCAGAAAGACTATACAGCTCACAGCTTTGAATACATCAGCTCACAGTAAAATATTATAATTCTGTTTTAGTTGACGATATATCTGGCAAACACAAGAGCAATCCCGATTCAGACTTTATGCATAAACATTTTTAGTTCAAGCACAGCACTAATCCTAAACTCAAATCTGTTCTCTTAGCCCATGGCGTCCTCTCACAGCAGACATCACATCTCCCTTCTGAAAGTAATTCATTGCATCCAATTATTTCAGTGCTTCTCCGTTCAAGAGCACTGTCCCAAATAAACCTTAAGAGGAAGCGCACGGCACATTGCATTTTATGCCCTTATTTATATTCTGTTTGATTTGTTTATGCCTTGAGAATGGAGGCAGCTTGTCTGTCGGTGGTTGTTCAGCACAAATCATGAAACGGGGGCCGGGAAAACTTCTTGACTGGTTTTAAGATATTATGTGCAAGTGTACGGAAGTCATGGCATTTCTGTTGGCTGGTTCTGAATACATGCATACATACATCAGTATAACAAGTTTGGAAACAATGGAAGTTAAATATATAATAATAACAAATTTGAAGCTTTTTTTTTAAATACCAGTATGACATGCTTAAACAAAAGAGCATTGTAGTCTGTTTGAATGAATTGTGCATTGATGTCGATCAGGTGGTAAAAGTTATGCAATGTGATATTTGGCCCAGTTTCACATCATCTGCTCAAAATACTTTTGCAGAATGGGAACAGAGACAGCTTTTGTCACAGTGGTACAGCAGTCTAGACTGCATCTTGAGACTGTTCATTTTAAGAATGCATTTATAACCACTTACGGCCCTCGTTCTGATCATGTTGTACTTGGCGAAATCATGCTCACTGTGAACTGCAAACTTGGTAAGACTTAAACCCATTCATATTTAATATCACTGAAAACACTACAACTATTGCATTTAAGGTCTAAAAATACCCCATTGTTGGATGAGGTTTAGGTAAAAATGTCTGAAGAGCACTCAAATGTAAATAATATTGTTTTTTATGGCAATGAATCCAGGAATTTTCCAGGTATTTTTAAATATTATATTAATGCAGGACCCAGACCAAAAAAAATACAACATTTACAACTTTATTGGTTTCAGTGGTTCCATGAAGAACATTTATCTAATGGTCACTTTCCATTAAACAAAAGTTCTTTATATTGTTCTTTTATGAAACGTTCTCTGGGGAACCAGAATGGTTCTTCTGTTGTATCGCTACAAAACTCTTTTGGAAGATTTTAACAGGATAGTTCAGCCAAAAACATGCCATCATTTACTGACCTTGCTCCAAACCTTTCTTCTGTTATTTTGAACAATGTTGGTAATCGGTTGACAACAGCCATTGACTTACATAGCATTTTGTTCCATACTAAGGAAATCAGTGACTATTGTTTGGTTGCCAACATCTTCAAAATGTCTTTTGTATTCTACAAAAGAAAGAAAATGTAAATTTTTGCCTAAACGATCCATTTAAAGTTAATAATGGACCTTATATCAAATATTTAGCTTATTTCATCAAATTTAAACAGAATCAAGTATCAATCTAAAACACGATGCATTATTTCTTCTGCTCCTCTCATCTTTCACTCGTTTCCCTCCTCCAACTCTTCCCTAGGGAGCCCTTCAGTCTTCTGCCACAGACTTGGAGTAGTAATGCCAATCACACAGCCAGCGATTCTCTTCCCAGCATTCCCACTGCGTTTGCTTTCCTCATCTGACCCCATTCCCAGATCGTCCTCCTTCTCATGAACCACCACGGCGCGTCCCAGAATGGACTCCCCTCCAAACAGCTTGGCGTCTGGGAGCTTCTGGAACTGCTTTATGAGTCCTTGCTCAGAAACAAAGTTGCCCAGGTCTCCGGGATGACCGGGATGGTCGACCGCCCGTGGATTGTAATGAGGACCAGCAGTGACGCACCCTTGACTGAGGTCTCCATACTGATGGATGTGGATGGCACGCGCTCGCTGATCATCGCCAGGCAAACCACGGAGGTTGATTTTCACTTCTAGAGTTCCATTGGGAAAGACCTGCTTGAAAAGCACCTGCCCGAAGATCTGGGGCTGGCTGGCTGGTAAATTTGGGACGGGGGTTACTTCACAAGTGGCGTAGATTGTGTTGTTGAACTCCACGACTTCTGGCTTTGGAGCTTCGGCGATCTCAAGAACAGGACTGTCAGAAAACTCTCCACTTTGTATATACAGCGTCAACAATATCAGAGGGAATTTTAGGATGATTTTCTCCATGTTGCCGTTTAAAGCCTAGAATGAAGAGTAGAATCAGTGAAATCATGCAATTTTAGCAATGTAGTGTTTTTGATAGAGGAGCAATTCAGGGAAATAGTTTCAATGAGTGCACATTCAAGTTCTCAGATTTGTTCTTCTCTTCTCTGCATTAGACACATTTCAAAGCTTTCTTCCAGGGAGCTTTGTGAGGGGGCATTGCATTAGCTTGAAATAGCACAGCCAGATTATAGATTGCATTAATGGCAAAACAGCACAACTGTTAAAAAAATGTTTAATTGCTGAACAACAAATGTCCTTTGTATTGAATGTGCACTTGTAGTGTGCTTCAAATCTTGAAAGCATATATATATATATATAAAAAAAAACATTTACTTGCACTTAAAGAGAGACACTTTTTTGACTGTGTTTCTTAACACACTTAAACATACTTTCAAAAAGTGAGCCAAAAATGTCAAATTAAAAGTTACTTTTTAGTATATTTTAAATTAGATCATATTTTAATTATCTTTTGTAGTGCTTTAAAGAAGTACAGTTCACACACTAAAGCACATTACGGTAAAAGTGTTATTCAATATTACATTTAAAGTTGAGATATTTTAAATGCACTGAATTACAGCTCCTTCATTATAAATGTGTTATTCACATTTATTTGCTATAATTTCTTGTCAGTACATGCAGCAGTACTTTAACCATATTTCTAAAACAACTGAAGTAATTATAAAATTACATATAAAGAAGTCCTACAAAAGCACTTTAATGTTCAGATAATCACATTTAATATAAATTTAAACTGTAATGGGTTTCATTCAATAGCAGTTATTTTCATAACATACTCTTTTTATGTGGAAGTCTACTTTTTAACAAGAGAAAAGCTAAAAAGAACACTCTATGATATTTTATTTATATAGTAAAATCTTAGTATAGTAAAAGTTTTTTTGTACATTCTGTCTGGTATTATTAGCTATGCAACCAAAAAATAAGAAAAGCAAAGGAAAGTTCATACCACCAAAAGCTACACTGCTGATTTGTCAACACCAAATCGATATTTGCATCAGCTATTCATGAAAAAAAAAACGAAACTAAACAAAACAAATAAAAGAAGAACATTGAAGAACAGTGAGGACACATTACCGTATTGAAATGTTGTCCTGAAACAGTGTGCAGACTGAATATTGCAGTCACAAGGTTTATGGAAAGTTTAATCCGTGTGCTGGCGTCCAGAAAACATCCGCTTGTGATCAAACTTTGTATTATTGATTGCTGCTCTTCTGAGAACTCATGTAGAGCTTACAAGTTAACCATGATAACACTCCTAGTAATGTTTGCTTACAGTTATTGTTCAGACAGTATCAAAGTTTTAATGTAAATGAGGCATATTAACCCTCGTGTTGTGTTCCAATCGTTTTGACCCAGAGAGGATTTTCTTTTTGCCAAAAATGTACATTTACATTTATTCATTTAGCAGACGCTTTTATCCAAAGCGACTTACAAATGAGGACAGAGGAAGCAATCAAAAACAACAAAAAGAGCAATGATATAACAAGTCTCAGTTAGCTTAACACAGTAGACGTAGCAAATTATATCATTTTAAATAATATAATAAATAAAAATTAAACAGAATAGAAAAAAATAGAGCAAGCTAGTTTTAGAGGTCTTATATACACACACACACACACACACACACACACACACACTGTAAGGTCCGCCCACTGGTCCAAGGACGGTAGCCAATGGCATGGTCGAAGGGTTCCTGCATGTCACTGTCTTCCCTTATTCAACGCAACAAATTTAAATTAAATACAACTCTGTATGTGTGTTTTCATCTGACTCCAATTATGAAAAAGGGTTTAACCCCATTTGGTTATTTATAAAGTTCACTACATGTTTGATTATTCTATTTAACCCTTAGTTTGAATATACTTGTTAATTCGCGAACCTATAACTTTTTTGAGTCTCGCACAAATCGGGAATACGGTCTCTTCATCACAAACTCGTCAGTCTTGGTCATTAGACAGAGGCAATTTATTTATTATTAGTTATTATTTATTATTATTAGTATTTACCTGCCAATGAAAAGGACTACACACAGCAGTTGTGCGGAGATCTGTCTACAGATTCCTTGAAACCTTCGCCATCCTTCCTTAAATACTCAGATAATTTAATCTTGTCAAATGGTGGTGTCTGTCATTATAATTAAGTTTTGGTCCCCTATTCAGGGGGTCACAAGTGGTCAATCAGAATTTGAATGGTTCATTGACAGTTGTAGAAGAGGACACTTATTTACATACAGGAGGTAGTTTGCATGAAGGACCTGGGGGAGGACACACCTGAAGTGACACACAATATTTCTTGTTCTCTAGAACTTCTTGGGAGTTTGCACTATGTCAAGAGAATGAGACCATTTTACCAGGCATACTGAGACATTTCAAATGATACCAAACATATATAGTCACTTGTTGTATACACTTAGCATTGCATAGATTTAGAGTGAGTTTAAGGTGAGAGAGAAAGGATTGGGAACATGAGTGAGGAGGGAGTGTGATGGTGAGGTGTGAACTGCTAGGCGTGGTGCATTTCCGATGGCACTGTTACTTATGCAAGGAGGATGTTCAGGAGAGTGTTCAAATGTTAGTTATTAAGAAATTCATTTGTTTGTTGTCTTAGGGAGAAGTCGTCCCTCAGTCCAGACGGTCTGACTCCACACACACACACACACACACACACACACACACACACACACACACACACACACACACACACACACAATTGCATAATAAATGAAAATAAAATAGAGCACAAAGAGATTAGAAAGGTAGTTAGATTTGTTTTAAGAATAGAATTAGAATGCTAGTTAATATTATCACATTGGACTAAAACTTACTGATTTTGTTCACACAGTGAATATTAACTTCTCTATTCTTTTTCTTTAGAATTGTTGTACTTTTTTGGGATATTTTGTCTCTATCGTTTTACACTTGTGGTGTTCAGAGTAAAAAATTCACATATATTGTATTCACATACAATGCAATAAATAAATAAATAAATAAATATTGCATTTTGTTTTATCGTTAATAGAAATGTCCATAAAACGAATGGATAATGTCCTGGAAGAAAATTACCAATAAATTTTCCATTTTTTTTAACAGGTGCAGGTTTGAATTTGTTTTGGAAATGATTGATCGTAGGCTTCGTTAATCTTTTTTTTGTTTTTTTTTGTCTCTATCAAAAAATATCCACAATTTTATTTTTTTATTTATTTAACTCAAAAATATAAGCTCAGATCAGTGAGGTCTACGACCAGTTGAGTCCAAAAAGAAATACAAAACCTATGCTTACTGAAAGAAGACAAGTCGACAAAAAGATTGATTTGGAAATATTATAAGATAATATTTGATTTACAAGCAGCTATTAAAAGGATGGTCATTTTTGACCAGAGACAACAGATTATGTCAAGGATTATAAGCACAACATTTGATACATCAGATGTACTTTTATTGTTAGTTGTGCTTCAACGGTTAGTTATCTTACAGAAAACTGATTTTACAAAGCAACCAACATGCTCTGTAAATGCATCTCCACTTGAAGTTCATTCTCAACCACACTTCATAAATTAATCTCACAGTTCTTCTGTTTCAAGAAAAACATTTCTACAGTCCTAAGCCACGTGCAACTGGCCCATTATTTAATTGTCTGTGAAAGAAGAAATAAAAATGGTCTGTAATTCAGATTTATACAAAGAGCAGTACAAAGTCTTGTTAACGTTAACTTTGTTTTTCCCATCACCATCAATTCCCAGCCACAGGCAATGATCCAGTAGCTATTATGTAGCTTGTTAGCCATGCCTAGGCTGTGTAATTACCGGTGTCGACGGCAATGATTGTCTTGTGCACTAGCTGATTCATTGCAGTAGATTATCACAGTCTGAATGTACAGGAGCTGTCTGAGATGTACAAGAGCTCAGTACATTCTGAGACTTCATTCAGGATACTCTCATGGGATGCCAGTTCAGGTTTTGATGATTTCTCAATTACATATTGGATAGAAATATACTAACTGTTGACTAAGCACATTATATGGGGATTGTAATGTAAAGTGATTTCTGAAAATCTTGACATAAATAATATGCATAGTAAAAATTGGATATTTGCTACAGGCAATAACATCAGACTTGTGATAATACATTATAGATCATTTATGTCTGAGAAATCTTTTAGTTCATCCAGAAATAAACATTCAGTTATTTACTCACCTGTATGTCACGTTTTCTGTTCATGTCTGTCTGCTTTCTAGCTTAATAAGTTTAGTTCTCCTCGGGTTCCCTTCTTGTTCATTTCCATGGTTACTGATTCAGTCAGTCCTCAGTTCAGGTGTGTATTGTTTGGTTCATCCTTTGTTCTACGTTGTATTTAAGCCTTCAGTTTTCCTTTCACTTTTGTCCTGCATTGATTCTGTTTCTGTTTGCATCGAGTTGGAGTGGTTGTGTTTTCTACTGCTTTATATTTTGAGCTATATTGAAAAGACTTCCAAGGATCTCCATCTCTGTGTGCTTTATTAGAGCCCTCAACCCAGGAGCCTTGAAAAAATAATTGTATTGAGCTAAATAAACTTATCACTTCATCCAAACCGACAATGTGTTTATTAGATCTAGTACCTACTAAATTACTGAAAGAGTTATGTAGCAGAAGAACTACTTCTCAATATTATTAACTCGTTATTATCTTTAGGTCACGTCCTAAAACCCTTCAAGCTGGCGGTTATTGAGCCTCTTATTAAGAAACCACAACTAGATCCTTGTGAACTGGCAAATTACTGACACATTTCAAATCTCCAGTTTTATCCTTCCAGAAAAAAATAAAATAATAACGAAAAAAGGATATCTATGAATAATTTCCATCAGGTTTCAGACACCATCATAACACAGAAACTGCACTTGTTAAAATGACAAATGACTTGCTTCTTGCATCAGATCAAGGCTGCATCTCATTGCTAGTTTTACTTGATCTTAGTGCTGCATTCGACACCATAAATTATGACTGACATACTTATAAATTGATTACAAAACTATACAGCTATTCAAGGGCAGGCTTTAACATGGTTTAGATACTATACTTGTCAGATCATTATCACTTAAATGGGGAATCATCTCAATTAACACCAGTACATATGTAGTGCCACAAGGATCTGTCCTAGGTCCTCTGCTATTTTCAATAAACATGTTGCCCCTTGGTAATATTTTTTTTAATATATAGTTTATATTAAAAAATATATATATTTAATATATATATTAGTTTCCACTGTTATGCTGATGATACTCAGCTATATATCTCAACAAGTCCAGATGAAACTTCTAAATTATCTAAGCTAACAGAGTGTGTTAAAAATTTAAATGTTTGGAAGACCAATAATTTTTTCCAATCAAATTCAGATAATACAGAAATATTATTGGTCCAAAAAAAAAAGAAGAAAAAAAAGAAAGAAAACAGTACATGGAATCTCTTAGATCACAATTAACATCTAGACGGATGCACTGTTACTTCCTCTACAGTCAAAAATCTGGGTGTCATATTAGACAGCAACTTGTCTTTTGAAAATCAGATTTCCGATGTTACAAAAACAACATTCTTCCATCTTAGAAAAAAACTTATTCTATAGAGGACAATAAAGAATTTATATATCAATAATAAAATGATCTTAGAAACATTGGCAAGCTACGCAAGCTAAGCAACTGTTACCTGTTTCTGATGCAGAAAAGCTAGTTCATGCATTCATGACCTCTAGACTGGACTATTGTGATGCACTTTTAGGTGGTTATCCTGCAACTTCAATAAACAAGCTACAGGTAGTCCAAAATGCAGTTGCTAGTTCCTTATCAGTAAAAAATTATTTTTATATCTATAAGCCCCTAAATGGTTTAGCTCCTGCGTACCTAACTAGTCTTCTACCACACTACAATCCATTGGTAGTTCCTAGGATAGCAAAGTCCACTAAAGGAGGTAGAGCTTTTTTGCATTTGGCTCCCAAACTCTGGAATAGTCTTCCTGATAATGTTCGGGGTTCAGACACACTCTCTCTGTTTAAATCTAGATTAAAGTCACATGATTTTAGCCAAGCATTCACATAATTTATCTCATATCCTAGTACTTCAGCTATACCTGATCAAATGCACACTATCATTCTTTTTCTTGGGTTGAACACATCAGTTTTGGCTTGGTTGAAACAGCAGCTACACTAATTCTGTCTCTATTTGCTGCTCTTTTTCTGCGTAACCAGGAATTACACAAACTTCAGTCTGGATCCAGCCCCTACGGAGATCTGAGATGACCGAACACCTGAGAAGACATAATGCCAACACTGAAACATCATACAAAACTACCAAATAATGCTTTAAGTTTAATTGCAACATATACTCATTGCTGCTATAGTTGATGTCATTAAATAACTTATAAATCGATTACAAAACTATACAGCTATTCAAGGGCAGGCTTTAACATGGTTTAGATACTATACTTGTCAGATCATTATCACTTAAATGGGGAATCATCTCAATTAACACCAGTACATATGTAGTGCCACAAGGATCTGTCCTAGGTCCTCTGCTATTTTCAATATACATGTTGCCCCTTGGTAATATTCAGTCTGGATCCAGCCCCTACGGAGATCTGAGATGACCGAACACCTGAGAAGACATAATGCCAACACTGAAACATCATACAAAACTACCAAATAATGCTTTAAGTTTAATTGCAACATATACTCATTGCTGCTATAGTTGATGTCATTAAATAACTGCATGATTTGTACTGTATATTTCTGTCACATAGATATCACTTTGACAGTCACCGCTGATAAGCTACTGCTAAATATTATAATGTAGAAAGTTAAATTTTCTGTGAAGTTCCTTACGATTTTAATTAAAATTTTAACTCAAGGAACACTCCACCGTTTTTTGAAATAGGGCTTATTCACATTATTTCCTACATTTAGATAGGTGGGCAAATGCATTTTTGTGTCAGTGCATGCATTGTTTTAGTTTGACTGGGTCGGCGTTAGCTTAGCTTAGCACAATGAATGGAATCCTTTGTTGCCAGCTAGCATGGCCTGAGTAAAAGTGATCAAAAAAATAAAAAAAACCCCACCTAATTACTTCTTGTGGCCTGCGTATTCACAACGAGTACAAATAGCGATCCAGATTAACACTAGGCGATTTCCTAGGCAGATATTGACTTGGGACTATATTATGGGGAAGCACAGAAGAAAGCACTGCTACTTCGGCGCAGAGATATCACGCAACACATGAAAACATCAACTCTATATGAATACAGGTATAATATGGGTCGATCTATACATGCGTCATGATTAAAATAATCACTTACTCTGTGGACAGCTGTCCATTTGGTCCATTCGGCGTGGGGCGTTTTTTCCAGTTCACTTTGTCACACCGGACAAAAAAATCGAGTACTGCAGAATGGATCAGCGCCGTGAAATCCTCTGTAGATGTGACACAACTTCGGACACGCTCATCTTGATCTGACGTGTTGAGCCTGGTCATCAATGGCAAAAACATGTCCCACTCTCTACAGCACAGACACTCTATTTCCGTCGGCATAGATTGGCATATTCCCCCACATTCACACCACCAGTTCATGTTGGCTCTCATCCTCACGTCCTCAGGCTGTTGAGCGATCGCAACTAATACACGCGCATATAAATTTCACTCGCGGCTGGCTTGACGGTGTTTTTCTGAAGTGCGGCTGGCTTGACCGCAGTCTCCTACTGTCGTTCTATTTCCAAAGCACGCAGCTCGTCTTCTGTAAACTCTGGTTCAAATAGGTATGGTTCTGGTTCTTGGCTGTCTGAGAAGTCACCCTCTTCGTCTCTCTCAAAATCAGCCATGTTCATCGCCATTCGTGTACTGTAAGGAAAATAGCCAGGCAGCTACTTTTCACGCCGGTATGTTGACGGAAGTCGTGGGATTTCATGTGTTGCGTGATATCTCTGCGCCGAAGTAGCAGTGCTTCGCCTAAGCAGCAGTGCTTCGCCTGTGCTTCCCCATAATATAGTCCCAAGCCAATATCTGCCTAGGAAATCGCCTAGTGTTAATCTGGATCGCTATTTGTACTCGTTGTGAATACGCAGGCCAAAAGAAGTAATTAGGTGGGGTTTTATTATTTTTTTGATCACTTTTACTCAGGCCATGCTAGCTGGCAACAAAGGATTCCATTCATTGTGCTAAGCTAAGCTAACGCCGACCCAGTCAAACTAAAACAATGCATGCACTGACACAAAAATGCATTTGCCCACCCATCTAAATGTAGGAAATAATGTGAATAAGCCCTATTTCAAAAAACGGTGGAGTGTTCCTTTAACTCAATATCACATTTAAGGTAAATATATTTTAAATGTACATTTTTATGAAAATAATACAACTGGTTGTTACCTTTAACTACAGTTAATTACTTAAAAATAAAAATCCAGCAGTTACGATTTGCAAAGAAAATCCTAGGCACTAGGAAGAAGAAAAGTAAAAAAAAAAACATCTCTCTCTCTCTCAAAAAAAAATGTGTAAAATGTAATGTTTTACCCTCTATGATGTATTTTTTTTTATATGTATCCCCAATTTTTGTTTGTGTTCTGCTTGACGTTAAGTATCTCTGTATGTTTGTTTTGAAAGAGAGAGAGTAAACGGAAAAATAAAAGAAAATCCAAGGTCACAGACTCTGTGGCTCCTCATGCGGCGGATGCCGGAACTGTTATACAATTGCTTTATTTGTCGCTAGATATCCTCCGGTACAGGATGCAGACAACCCACAATGTGCATTATTTAGTATACATATCTTGCGACCTAAACCAAAATATACTGCAACGAATACTATGCATAATCTGAGGAGTCTGCTGCAGTGTACCTAAAATAATAATGATGAGGTAAGTGCTTCCGGTCGCCATCTTGTCTTGTAGCCGCGCTCGAGAGCGAGAGAGCAGCGGCTGCGGTGGAGAAACCGACCAAACTATTTTCTCTTTGGCCTTATTAATATTTATTTTACGATATGTCAAAGCGGCACAGGTTGGATTTAGGCGATGATTATTCGTCGAGCAAGAAGAGGTCATCTGACGGGTGAGTTGAGCTGGAGGAGTGTTTTAGCAGTGAGCGGCTAGGTTGTACTATCATGTCCACACTCTTGTGCTGGTGTGGGTTTAATACTGCAGATAGTGACATCGTTGCTAATACATATTGTGTATAAAAAGCTCTGTTGTGTTCCGGAGAGGTTACTGTAGCTCGCAGGAAGCGCGTAGTTTGCTCAAAAGCGCGCGAGTCTTTGTGACTGACGGCTCTAGCACGTGCGCTGCTGCAGCGAGGTGACGTAACGTTAGCTTTATTTACATTTCTCTCGTGTGTGTGTGTTGTGATGTTGTTGGATTAGTTACTTTACACTTCTGGTTTGCAGTGTGTAAAGAAGCAGATATGAAGCCTTGTGTGAGGCGGTTAGGCCGCTAAATGAGCAGCGGATGATGTTGAGTGTGAATATGTTGTGTAACTTAATCGTGAGTTTACCGGTGTCGGAATGTGACACACAACTAGACTCTGAAACTCTGTCCTCAAAAAACTAACGTTAACTTTTAAAAAGTAAGATTAAAATGTTTAGTGTTTGGGATGTGAGCGAGTAATTACTGGGATATTATGTTAGTGAGGCTGAGTTTTGGCGGCCTGCTTTGTTTATCTCTGGTTTTCCGTGTCTATCTATCTATCTATTATATATATATATATATATATATATATATATATATATATATATATATATATATATATATATATATATATATATATATATTTTTTTTTTAAATATAACTTTTTATTTTTTATTAATTTTTCATTGTTTGGGTTTAATTTTAGTTATGAGTAGTAGTTCTGAATTCTAAACGAGTTGTTCTGTTATGTCGGATCTTTTAAACGATTCGGTTGAATTGGTTCTCTGTTGTGTTGTGAACTATTCGTTAATCTGAGTGAATCGGTTCGGTCATCAACTTGTTGAACTGAAGTATGGGTGGATAGTGTTAAGAGATTTAAACGTTGCGGTGCTGAGACTGTCGTAAATGGTACAGATAAATACCTTGCGAATATGGTTTATTTGTATTTTATTTTTTTATGCAAAACGGGAGTTTTTAGTAAAATTTGGTTAAAACATCCAAAGATTATTATTATTTTATTTATTTTATTTACCAAAATATGTCATTTTATTAATTTATTTGTATTGCCAAAATGTTTTCGCACTTGGTTACGTGAGTTGATGACCAAACTGGTTTAATCAGGTTTGTGAGCGAATCATTCAGACTCTTTTGAGAGCCGACTCAACTGATTCATTTAAAGAAAAATCTGAAATTCTTTTCAGTTTCAGACATCGCTGTTCAACCTAAACTACAAGCATATACCAAAAAAATTCAAATGCACTTTTCTTTAAGTAATAAAACTAAAGATGCAGCAGAAGTAAAAAATCCCGTTCATTTGCTTCACAGGAGAATCGATTTAGAAAAATAACTTTAAACACTAAAACAGACCTACTTTCAGCTCTATTACATAAAGCCATTTGTCTGCATTATTTCAACTTCAGTAGTTAGTTATGGTGCTTGTACTTTCAGAGATTGTTGTCTGAAATCAATTACTGGCCGGTCACTAAGTTGCTATTAAATGGGTCCTACACATTGATGGGGAAGTCGTGGCCTAATGGTTTTGGTGGTTTTGAGTCTTGGGCCGGCAATATCACGCCTGAGGTTTATATCATTATAGGGTGGTTGTGTACACACACTGCCAACACACATTTTCATTCAAACAACATGTAAAAGTGATGAAAAAAGATGACCCCTTTAATAAGATGTTATGTAACCGAGTCATGCAATCGCTTGCATAAATGCATAGTTTGAATATCAAGTTCTCATGAATGTTATCAGATTGAACATGAACTTTTTGCCAGGGAACTAAATCCTTGTGTTGTTCTTGATGTCTTCCCATCAGTAAGGACCGTGACCGAGATCGGGACGAGCGTTCGAAGGATCGGGACCGAGATCGTGACCGGGATCGCGATCGAGACCGGGATCGAGACAGCAAGGCGTCCAGCGCGTCCCTCAGCTCCGTCGCGCCCATCGCCGGCATGCTCTCGCTCAAGCAGACGGCCATGCAGCAGCAGATCAACCCCTTCACCAACCTGCCTCACACGCCGCGCTTCTACGAGATCCTCAAGAAGAGGCTGCAGCTGCCCGTCTGGGAGTACAAGGAACGCTTTAACGACATCCTCAACCGCCATCAGAGCTTCGTGCTCGTTGGAGAGACCGGCTCTGGAAAGACCACACAGGTTAGCCCAAACAAGGGCTTTACAGCTTCTCACAGAAGACCTTGCTTTGTCCTCTGTAGCCAGAAGATCCTAGCATTCAGAGATCTGTGAGCGATGGGTATTAATTAGCGTGCTCTTCATTATCACAGAACCGTTTGTACCTTTGGTTAAAGCATAAGAGTTGCAGCATCTCTTGGTGCAGATTTTCTGATTCAATCATTTTTCTTCCATGACTGTGAGTTTGGGTCACTAATAACATGCTTTTAAAAAATGTCACATGCACCAACCATCTTCCCCAAATTTGTAATGATTCATTTTGTAAATCTGTTCTCAATAATATTCTGCAGTTTTCTACTAAAACAAAGCTCTGAACGATTTAAGTTGAACGTTGAACATTTTAAAACAAAGAAATTAAAATCGTCATAGTTTTGTGATCTTACTGTTATCTAAAATAATAATAATAATAATAATATTTCTTATGTTTTATAGTTTTTTCTATTATTATTTTATCTAAATTGTATATATGCTAATAGTATATTATTATAGTAATGATTCTTTGATTTAATTTTTCAAATAAAAACTTTTTTTTTGAAAAATAAATGACCAAAACAGCAATGATAAAATAATAAAAAAGAATTTATTAATTTACTTAATTCAAGTATTCAGATAATAATTCAGTCAGTAGTAATTCAAGTATTTTATTAAATTATTAAAATAATGAAATGTATAACTATCGTGCTCTAAAAATTATTTAACAGTGTTTCTGTAGTTTTTTTTTGTCCTTCGTTTATCACAATTTTGAATATTAATCCTTTGCATATCTAATATTTCCCTGCTCTCCTTTCTTGTAATTTAAATTATGCTGTCTGCTAACAGGCTCCGGCAACCAAAGCTGGTGAACCCTCCCGAGAGGCATTCTGACGAGTTTAAGACTGACACCATGTTAACAAATGTTCTTCTTCATTTGTTCAAGGGAAGAGCAGAGAAACAGTGAAGCGCATTAATGAACTGGTGGTGTTTTCCAGATCCCTCAGTGGTGTGTGGACATGGTGAAGGCCCTCCCGGGGCCCAAGCGCGGCGTGGCTTGTACACAGCCTCGTAGGGTGGCAGCCATGAGCGTGGCTCAGAGAGTGGCTGATGAAATGGACATCATGCTGGGGCAGGAGGTCGGATACTCCATCAGATTTGAGGACTGTAGCTCTGCGAAAACCATACTGAAGTAAGTTACAGTTCTGGAAGAGAACAAAGGTTCAGACAAGCAACGTGTATGTGGTTTTTCATGATGAGTCGTAGTGTAGGGACTTTTGGACAAATGACATCTGAGATAAAGATGAATAAAGGTGTCTTTTGTTTACAGATATATGACAGACGGTATGTTGCTCCGCGAGGCTATGAACGACCCGCTGCTGGAGCGATACGGTGTCATTATTCTGGATGAGGCTCACGAGCGCACCTTAGCCACAGATATACTGATGGGCGTCCTCAAAGAAGTGGTTCGGCAGAGATCCGACCTTAAGGTACGTAACGTCATGCTGATCGTATGCTTGCACCACCTTCTGGTTATTTATTCTTATAAACTGAAGGACATGGGGGAAGAATGTCAAGGTCTGCATGAAATGAAAATTCACCTTATTTTTCTACATGCATCTTGATGATCTTCTTGCAAACCATTCATCCATGCATTTAATTTTTGTTTTGTTTTACCATAATGTCTAATAAAAAAAAACCAAGTTAACATTGGAAGATTGCATTAAGTTATTCCTCCATCCAATCAACAACAACCGATGGATAAAATCAACTTCCTGCCACATATATATATATATATATACATATATATATAAGTACACTGTAAATTAACCCCAAATTCTGAAATTCAGTTGAATTGAACTAATTGTGCATGAAATAAATCCTGATGTGAGGATAAAACATAATCTCTGTTTTGAGAATCGTTGGAATCAAGTCTTCTAAACAAGATGCAGAATAGGACATTCAAAAATTACACATCAATTTTCACTCTCAGGAGAAAATCCTCCAAAATTCATCAGAATTCATTGTCCATTAAACATATCCTTCTAGATTGTATTACATCTGCCCCTGTGAGAAACCTTTTTTATTCTGTTGATACCTTTGAAAAAGTTTTGAATCAAGTGAATCTGAACATGGTTCTAAGATTTCTACAAGAAATACATTTTAAACATCTTTTCAATCAATCTTCCTTTGATTAATTGCACTTTATTCTCACCATGAATATAGCCTTAGAAGCTTGTATGGCGTTTAAAAGAAAAGAAAGAAAGAAAGAAAGAAAGAATAGAACTAATTGAAAAATCGTGTAGCATTAGCATTGCGTGCATTTGAGGGACCTAAAGTGTAAGGTTTATTTGATCAGTTGAAAACATTTGACTTTTAAAAGTAGTTTAAATGTTTATTACAGGGTTTACGCTGGTCTTAACAAGTTTTTATTTGCCTTTCCAAAAAATGAAGGCCTTAAAAAGATCTGTAATGGGAGCAGAAAGTCTTACAGTTTTGTCGTTACATGTTGCATACACTGCAAAAAAAAGAAAGAAAAAGAATATCACCCTCAGATTTTGTCTTTCCAGTATAAATATATAAACAGCCTTAAATCAAGATACATATATTTGAGTCAACATTATAAAAAAGTCTTGTTTTCTGAGAAATTTATCAAAATGAAATTAATTTATGCTTAAAATGAGCACAGATGTCCCTTAGTAGGGTTTGAAAACTTAAGTTGATTTTTCTGAAATCATTGGCAGATGTTTGGTCTTGCGAATCATAAAGACTTAATTTTGTTAAATTTTCTCAGAAAGCAAGACCTCTATGTTTTGTGTAATTTTGCTTCTCAAGTACATGTATCTTGATTTAGATTTTTCTTTATAATTGTTCTTAATTGGTCTATAAAAGGTCTAGAAAAAGTCTTAAATTTACCTTCATGACGCCTGCAGAAGCTCTCATAGATTTTGTTCCTGGATGTCCAGGTTTCATTTCATAAACAGCTGTTTTAACCACTAGTTGCAGGGTTTTTCCTGGGTAAAAATTGGTCTTTGGTGGTGGCTGACCGACATGGTCATCAACACACAGTAAAGAGTATCCTAGTACCCACATGATCCACAAGTCCAATATTGACAATAAATGTTACATTTAAAATAAACACAAAGAAACATTCTATCCTATTTAATGAAAGAACGATCACTCATCTTTTCTTGCCCTCTTTGCAAAAAAAAAATTTTTTTTTTTCCACGACTGGCTTTCATAGTTAAGAAAGATAAAAACCTTTTTGATAGACCTGATAATTATTTTAGTTTAATCATATCAATTAAAAAGTAGCATTAAAAACGAAGCATTAAAAGGTGTAATAGTGTAATTTTTTCCCATATAAAATTTAAGAAAATTAGCAGCTAGATAGCAACAGCTTGCTTTGTGCTTTGATCTAGTTTCATCTCACTCCAGTCTAACTTTAAATTCTTTTATAGGTTATTTATTACACATTGTCATAGGCCTATTTATTAATGCTTATTTTAACTAAACACTCTTGCTAAATGGGGTAAGCACACTTACTTTCTCATTTCAGATGTGTATGTTCTTCTAAGAAGTAATGATTTGTTATACACTGATTCAGACACTGACGGGAAGACCAATTGCTTTAACTCAGTGGTCACCAACCTTTTGGAGCCTAAGATCACATCCAAAGTCCAAATGTAAACCAAGATGTACCACTTGCAAAAAAAAAGAAAAGAAAAAAAGGCCACAATGTAAGTTCTACTCTGACATTCTTGTTGCCTGTTAATCACTAGCAAATTATATAACTATACAAATAGTATATAACTATACAACCTGCCTACTATAATTAAACATTTTCAACAGTAATATAACATTAAGTATTTCCACAGGCTTATTACTCGTGTATATAAACATAATAATCAGTCAATTACAGGCCTAAGCCAATAATGTACTGTTTCACTTTCCCTTTTAAAACATATTTCAAACACTTCAAAATGGCAATACTCAGGTTATTGCAACTATCATACAAAATATTATTACAAAAGTCATCCTTCAATACTTAAAAAATATGTTCACACAAATTACAGACCTACATTCATTTTTAGCTAAAGAAATTGAATAATGTAATCAAATGTGAAACAGCATCGCATATTTGACTTATAAATTAAAGATTGTTCTTTATTAAAGTTACAAAAGCTTTTAAATTAAGAGCAGTGAGTGATTTCTTTGTTGTTGCTGTTCGATTAATATTAAGACTGTCACTTTAAGAGAATGCAGTGACACAGTGGCCTACGTTCAGCCGGTTATGTCTGCTGTATTATATATATATATATATATATATATATAAAAAAAATTTTTCTCCGTTTATTTACAGCTGCATGTGCGGAATGCTTGTCACAAGTTGTAAGAAAAGATAAGGCACATTTTGATTTACTGCAATTCACACCCAGTGGTAATTCAGCAAAAATATTTTCCAAATACACCACGTGAAACATGTATTCGGTCTTCCGACCTTAGTATCAGTTGATTTTGATGCGAGGTAGAGATCAAAGACAGAACTGAAGACGGAGAGTATGCGGGCGAGGGGGTGGGGTGCTGTGTTCATTCTCTCCGTCACTCCGTCAGTAGCCTACTTCACTCACAAAACCCAATTACAGATCAAATATGGATTTGGCTGGACAAAAAATAATTTTGGTGGCCGCCAAAAACTTTTCAATGTAGGAAAACCCCTGAGTTGTGGAGGTGAATTTGTAAAGCAAAATAATACGCACATTAACAATCAAATAATTGGGTATTCTGAATATACAATGAATAAGGTGAGTATTTTGGAATGTGAATATTGTGTGCATATGCATATATTTGATTAATACACTTCCATATGTACATTAGCAATCATCCCTTTGCTGTTGGAATGAATAACTGTTTATATAACGGAGAAGAGTGAAAAGCTAACTAGCGAGTCATTGAGTTTTGAAGCCAGATCATGCTGAGCCAGGAGAAATTGTCAAATGCAAATAATTTTGCGAGTGTGTGGACTGTCGCCGATGAAGCCGCTGACACACCTGACAGCTGCGTGTCCGTTTGTTTGAAGACTAGCGTTAGAGATGCACAGCCAGTTACTTTAGTGGAGGTAAAGCTTCTGCTGCTGGGTCAGCCCATTTGAGAGCCATCAGCCCAAGGAGAGCAGAAGCACAGCCAGTTTTATGGCTGAAATGTGCTGGAGCGAATCTCATAAAGCAGATGGGTAATGACTACTTGTTGTCAGGAACAAATCAAAGGTTATACATGTGTTCAGAGACTGTTAAATAAGGTGCACGTGACTCCAAGTGATCCCTCAGCCCAGTGTCCCAATGCAGCTTTAAAGTTTAATATGCTTTAAGACCAATTATAACGCGTCATGAGGTGGAAAGGTGGAGGGTAGACCTCAGAAGGACTCTTTCTTTGATTACAATTGTAACATCCCCAGATAGAATGAGATGTGCTTGCTTACCGAATGGTGTCTGGTGTCAAAAGCCAACCCAGTCTATTTATTTCTCCCCAGGTCATCGTTATGAGCGCCACTCTGGATGCTGGGAAGTTCCAGGTTTATTTCGACAGCTGCCCCTTGCTGACCATTCCTGGCCGGACGCATCCCGTGGAGATCTTCTACACGCCCGAGCCAGAGAGGGACTACCTGGAAGCGGCCATTCGCACGGTCATCCAGATCCACATGTGTGAGGAAGATGAGGGAGATGTGCTGCTCTTCCTCACCGGACAGGAGGTAATGCCGCCTCTGAATAGGGTTCATGCAGAGAGTGCCTGATTTTAACTAGGAATGTCAACGTTAACGTATGCAATTCATTTTACAACCCTTAACCTGTTGAAATAATTTAAAGCAATTAACGCAAAATTACTGAAGCACAATTTATATTCTGATCCTTTAACCCAGTTTTGCTTCTCTGATTGTGATCACAACTGGGAAAGTTTTCAGTCCAATGATCCAGTAAGCGAATGCATTTAAACAATCCATCCAAAGCAGCGCTAATATAAAGGAAATCAAGCTGATTACATCAGAGATTGCAGAGAGAACAGACTAGGGTTGCGTTTTCAGTCAATTATTCATTCCAGTGTGTTTAGATTTTAAAAACGAGCTCTGTCATGTTCTTTGATTGTCTCTGAAGAGCGCGAGCCCCCACAAGTACAGACCTAATGGATTGTCAACATCCCACTGCTGTATTGCCAGTTGAGACTAGTGGTCGATTTGGCATTTTTCAAATATCGGCATCGGTCGATAAGTTTTTCTGCTTGGCCAATGTGTTTGAGGCGGGACTTTTTGATGGCACTACAGCGGCATTGCCATAACACGCACAGTGCTCACACTCTCTCTCTTGGTCATCGTCATCATTAACAGTTCTGTCTAATAATCAGATAGAAGTGTGTATGTGTATCCAGCATGATCGCGTGTTCTCTGTGTGACTGTCGGTCCGTGTGAATTGAATGTTTTAAACTTTAAACTCGTGATTTCAAATTTTGCTGCGCTTTATGCATTTGCCCAGTGTCTTATTCATGTCATTTTCTCTGTGTGCTGTGTGTAAAATGAGGGTTACCCTGGCTTTACTTGAAAAATGTGATTCCCAATGCACACAAACTTCCCAGAAAGCTGAGTGCCCTGTTGGTTAGTGTTTACTTCCTTTTTAATTATATTTGTATTAAATATTTATTTTTTATTGTGAAAAAAAATACAGCCAACTAAGGTATAAACATGTTTATTTTACACATTTATTTTGTAATCAATTGATCTAAGATTTTTGAAATAATAATACATCTTTTAATTATATCGGCTATCTGGCCCCCTGCTGTCCAAGATCTCGGCATCGGCTGTCAAAAAGCTGAAATGCAGATATTAACGTGTGCTGTTGAGGTCTCACCTGTGCGCGTGCGCCTCAGCACCCGGGTGATGATGGAATAATTGCTCATAAGCCAGCATACGGCATTCACATAGAACAAGCGTGAATGGTTTGTCCAAGGTTTTTTTTTGTTCTTTTTTTTAATTGCTGTAGTAATGTATTGGGAAGCTATACGTGATACAACGTGATACAAACCGAATTACAAGTTGAATCTTTCCACCCTAACACATAGGCGGCTATATATTACTATACTACTATATGTCAGTGAACAAGGGCTCTGTGTAATAAACGCTGCTAAATGTGAACACGCAGGTGATGGAGATTTACAGCTGATTACAGAACCGGCTTTACTGACAAGATGTGCATTAAATATCATATGCGATTTATCGTGCAGCCCTAATATGCGTGTATATGTGTATATATAAACTGTGAGTACTTTATTTTGGTTCTGTGTGTGTGTGGCTTTATGACTTCACATTCAAGATGCTCATTATGAGCCACATTTGTCATTTGTGACATTTTTCAAGCCGCCTCACACACAACTGTTAAATAGTGCAGAAGAGATCAATGCTTAGATTGATAATAGCCATGAACACAGCTGGCCTTGGCGCAAAGACAAAAGCCTGTGAGAGATGGCAGAGAATGACCCAGATTCAGCCCTGAAATTAAGCCATTTATTATTTTACGTCTCCTTCAACCAGTGCTCACCTGAGCGCAGTGGAGGCTCAGGGACCCACCCAGGTGATGAATACCCTCACAGATGGAGAATCACCAGTGTTCCCCACATATTTCTTCTGTTCCTTTTCTCCTTTTGCGAAGATCAAAGAAAAAAAATAGCTTAATTTTCTTGAATGCATTACATTAAGATAATGAGGAGGCCAGAAAAATCAAGTAAATTGCAGCAATCCTACAATTCAGTCGATTTGAAATTGCATTCAAAGCAGACTAGACAAATGAACAAACAGTCTAACTGAACACAGTCCTTTGCAAAGAGAAGTCATATCTTCGCACCATTCACCTAATCAGATAATTTGACACCCTATTTATTAATGGAAGACTCCCGTCATTAGTTTCTCCAGTGGGTCTGCTCGTGTACATCCGTTTTCATTTGCAGGTGTGAGATTGATCGCTGCCTCGTTGCAGAATGAATGAACTCGAAGTAAGTTGCAGTTGGGCTGTCTCCACCAGCATCGGGTGATTATTGAGTGGAGATTTATTGATGCGCAGGATTGTTCTCTTTGCTGTGAACGAATCATTATCAAGTCCAGAACGGATACAAGTGAGCTCGTCTTTATCGCGAACAGCCTGACTCTGTTTGCACTTTTGATATGTTTGTGTGCATTTTCTGTGCTGCTAGTGTTTCAGAAGTAATTGAAAAATTAATGACTGTTTTAAACTCGCCCATCTACCATTTTCTGCCAAACACATAGTCTTTCCCCCGAACTCACACCATTGGTTGACCACTTTGTTTTGTGTCAGGCAACAGTGTTAAAATCATCAGTGTTTTTATACAGAATATTGACCTAGATATGGCGTTCTTAAAGGTGCTGTATGTATTTTTTGGACTATACTGAAGAATAAAAATACCGTATGTTTGCAGATATTTAGGAAACATGCCAAGTTCAATGTGTGCACTGTGTAGGGATGTCTGTTTTTGTTTTGGTCTGTGTAACTCCACCCGCTGCTATTTTACTCAATTGGATTTCAACACCCCGGGTTGCCAGTTGGTAGAAAACAGCGTATTTTAGGCATGGAAGCCAGCAGACGAACTGAGTCAGAAATGGCAGATTTTACTTGACCTAAAAAGCCTCGACATCCATTTTAAAAGCTCTGTGACCAGAGGAATACTAAAACGCTGATAAATCAACACATAAACTTGCCGTGTAAGGCTCATTTCCTTCCATTTTCAATTTTGCTCATTCTGATTGCAAAATATAGACAAAAATACAATGTAATTCAAAGGGAACCAAAACTGTTTGATGACCAACATTTGTGATATTTGTAGAAAGTCATAATAAATGTTTGGAATGACATGACGTTTTATGTAATGACAACTGGATATCCTTTTAATTGGTATTTTTACTTAAAAGAAATTACAACTTAAACTCATTCTTACAAGCTGACTATTTGGACATCTCTTGGCTTTGTAGTACCAGATCTTTCTTTTTAATGCATATTCGCTTTATTAATGTGCTTTTAATTGGGTTAATGGAGTTCATACAGACTTGGCCAGTTCAAATGGTGCAGTGCTTCACATCTTAAGCATGTGATGAGACTAATGATCACAGTAGAGGAGTTGGCCATTGTATTTCACCCATTTAAAGAATGATTGAATATGCTAAAATCTAGGCCAGGAACATGGTTTTTAGGCAGGTCACATAATAGCTCAGTTTGCTCCTTAAGGTCTATGAAGGTGCCTCATTTTAGTTGAGCAGTTTATTCTGTTTGTCCACTTCATTTTAGCTTCTTTATCTTTTCCTGGTTCCTGCTAATGCATCGAAACTCTGCAGAAGAAATGGACGACTTTACTCTATAGGCTTTCCGCAAACAGCAATTAGTTTTAAACCACACAATCTTTCAAAAAGAAAAAACACACGCTGATACGGTTGCGGTTATTTGTTCAACTTTGCTCGTTCAAATCAGGCCTAAATTACCACTGATTAAGATTAGTTTTCTCCTTTAGATCTGTGCCAGCTCATTTGCATCTGCAGCATGTAGATTAAAGCGTCCATTTAAAATATTTTCCTCCAGTATTGCATCGTGCCTCTGCGAGAAGCGAGGGTCTCGATTTGGCGTCCTGCTCCAGGTGCAGGCTCTTCTGCTTTGGCACAGCCGCGTGTCCCTCTCTCTCCGGTGCCTTGGCAGCACAGATAGCAGTCCTCCTGACAGCTGCCGCTTCCCAAGGGCTGATGGACTATTAATACTTTGGCTAATTTGATCAATCCATTCAGATTTGCCTTGTCCTGCTCCGTTGTGGCAGAGCTTTGATTAAGATGCACATGGCCACCGGCACCATTTTCTGCGCATATTGTGCCCCAGGGAGCGATTCGGAGCGTGCACGGACTACCGTGTCTGGGATATCAGCATGCTTATGAGCTTTAATGCTTTTATGGGTAAATGATCAGCTATGGCTGCTTAGACACCCAATGAAAAGGGTCTCAAGTGAAGAACTTTTAGGGCCTTTCGATGTCGCAGTGCATGTCATGATATCGATAAATGCTTTATTACAACAGCCTGAAGTTTTTCTAGAGATTTATCATTTATCTCTCTCCTGCTCAGGTCGCAGTGCACACTTTGGTCTGAGGATGGCGGTACTGCATAAGCTTTGACTTCCAAATCAGTAGGACTGTGCCACTTGTCACGAGTGCAGTGTGCTCATGCATGAAGAAAAGACAAAGCTTTGCAGTAAATACTAAGCATTCTTCATTTGTGTCAGAGTGAATATTTCTCTTGACTTGTGAGAGAAGGAATTTAGTGAACACTGGTTATGGTAGTCTAGATGAACTTTGACACATTTTCTTTTGTGAAGGGCGTGCTTAAGTCTGCACTACAGTATGTGCTTTATAAAACCCAATCGAGCTGCTCGAATTTCTTATTTTCTGAGATGACTGGCATGTAGTTATAGATCTCAAGCCACAGTGTTTGTAGCATTCAGCTTCACTTAACTGATCTGTTATGATTTGCTTCTAGTTATGCATCATTGCAGCTTTCTCATCTCACATTAGCTCTACTACATTGCCATCTGGAATAATAAAGCGTGTGTGTGTATGTACACATGCCCTTGTGACTGCCGCGGATGGCACAGCCATAGGGATCTTACCCAAGCACCACACACGCCTTGTACTCCAGCTTTCGTTTTCTCACTCTGTTGACACGACTGGCACGTCAAGTGTACCACAACTCAGCCACCCGAGCTTTGGTGGTGCTGGTGTTTCCAGAATGGGGGAATTGATCCAGCAGTTAATGATGTTTGTAAAAGTGGCTAACATGGAGCTTAATGTGTAGCTGATCCAAAATCAGTTGATGTGAGGAAGTTGGACAAAGAGAGGGTCGATTAACACAACCCACTGATTTAATATAATTGTTTTTTTTTAACATACCCAATGCTTCCCGTTTTTAAAGGGAAAGGTTGTACAAAATGACAATTCTGTTATCAGTATGTCGATCCCAACCTTTATGACACCCTCTTTTTTCCATGGAACATAAAGACGTTGTTTTAACTTTAAGTCAGTGGGGTCTGAACAACATTGGACCCTAATGACATTTGCTCTATGGACAAAAACAGTTGAAACATCCCTAAAAGCATGCTCTAGTTTTTATTTGGTGGCTTTTGGGTCCAAATGGAAATCCGGAGGAAATAACTTGTCATTCTAGACTGAACTTTCATAAAATAACCAAGATTCTTTGGAAAAACATGACATCTCTAGAAAATATAACGTTGCTTCTTGCAGGTTTCGGGACACTTTCATAGCGAAATGTCCAATGAGCCAAAAACTTTATTAGTTTCCAAATCCTGCACATTGTTAAAAGTGTTTTTAGCTCATAGCCTAGTAATTTGTAAAGAACTGTGCAAAAGTAAGTCTCATCTGCCTTGTAATCATAATACATGTGAAAAGGAATAAGTTGTTGGTGTTTTGCTACCACCAGTGTTTATTCCAGCTGGAACCTGCAGAGAATTGTATGTATTAGTATGTTTTTGGACATTTGGACATTTTTCCAACGAGCCTAGTTTGTGTTTAAAAAGATGTCAGTGGCAAATGTCATCCATTTATTCCTTGTAATATGTTGCAGTTCCTAATTCTATTACAGTTACTTGCTAAAAATGTCTTTTGGTACTCGCCAGACATTCATTCGTTGCACCTGATTTCGGTCTGTGGTCTCTAACATAAGTCTTTTTTACCTTCTAGGAAATCGATGAAGCCTGCAAACGGATCAAACGTGAGATTGACGATCTCGGCCCTGATGTTGGCGACATCAAAATCATCCCGCTGTACTCCACGCTTCCACCACAGCAACAGCAGAGGATCTTCGAGCCGCCTCCACCCCGCAAACCCAGCGGAGCCATCGGCAGGAAGGTAAAGATTAACATTGTTCATATGTCTCAATACATCCTGATCATCACAAGATCTTAAGAGGGTTACACCGCAACAAATACAGAATGTCGGTTCAAGAACTTGGAGCCAATCAAAAGATCCCGGAGGCGGAGCAAGTGTTTCAAGCTTTTGTTTACAGTAGCACGTTGGAATGGAAACTTTTTTTATTTGACAGCAACATGTTGAAGGAGGCATTCTGTGCTGCACTTCATTCCTAAACGCTGCATCTCATGTTTGAAGACACAAAGATACATTCTGTGTGAATGGCCTTGAGACTGTGATTCATCGTTCAAACTCAAATTTTAGGATTCTCTCTTTTTGTCCATGCATTAAAAGTCCACTCATGCAAAACTTCTAATTCATTAAAACTACATGTAGCTATTGTAAAAGTAGTGAACATTTTATATTTATTTTTAACTACTCCTTTCACCTTTTTTCAGTGAAGTATGGTATCAAAGAATCAAAATATTGATGTGAGTGTATCAGCACAGCTATAGTAACCTCTTCAGTCCGTTTAGAGAAAGAAGATGATGAGAGAATGACTCAAAGTCTGTCAGTAGTGGGAAGGATGAAGAGCAAGGAATGGTGGAAATAAGGTTTTCTTTTTTCTCTCCTTCCTTCCTTTAGCTTTGGTAAAGCAATGACTCATAGCATATGCTGCCTTTGTCAGCATATGATTCTTTTCTCTAATTTTGGAAAGGAAAATTACTCATCCTTCGATGGTTTGAAAAGTGTTGGAGCAGTAATGTTTTTCTCGAGTCGGCTTTTTGACGGTTTGCTGTTCTGCTTCCTGACTTGAATATGGTCGTTTGGCATTTTTGGCATATTGGCTTTGAAAAAAATGAAACTCACTTGATGTTTTATCAGAGCTCATCCACTGTAAAGTGTCTTTCATCATCTGTCATCCGTTACTCTTAGCAGGAGGTTGTGCAGATGCAATCGCTCTTGTTTTCTCTACTCCCAGTTCACTTCTTCGTCTCTCAAACAAGCCTGATGACTCCTGCGTGGCTGGCCAAAGATCTCACAGAATATCACATCTGATCAGCGGCTAGGAGTTTGCAAACATTTAGCTGAGCATCTGATGAGGAGCTGATTAATGAGTCATCGCTCCCCTACAGAATCAGCTCCCGCTTGTCATTATTGCCAGACAGAGATTTCTGATGTCCTAATGAACGAATGCAAGCGTTCACTGAACTGCACATTTCCGCATTCTTGTTCCTTCAACATGATGGCTCTATTTGTAGCTGAAACGAAGGCTTAGTTGCTGCCTGGTTTGTGTCTTGATGTCCCGAGCAGCATCAGCATCCTCCTGCTTCACATATCAAGTATCTGCCTCCTCCATCCCCCTCCACTAGGGCATTGTGTCATTTCATCTCTCCCCTGACCACTTCCATGTTTAAAGAGGCTCTGGGTTTCTCAGAGGCTTGATTACTCGTAAGCCCGGGCATAAGCTGCTTCAGAAGTTCAAACATCCGCCGCTGTTTGTCTGCGCTGTTCAGAAGAAAATGAAAGTGGACATGGATTCACAGGGGCTGATGTGAATATGCTGCAACCCCTGTGATGCAAACCAATGTTGGGAACTGAGAACTGCTTATTATTCAGAATCATTCTGTTTGATTAAAACAAGGAAACCGACTGTTCCCAACAATTGTTTTTGGTTGCAATCAGTGATATTGTATCGAAATGAATAGTATTTTTGAAAATATGTAAATATATATATATATATATATATATATATATATATATATATATATATATATATATATTTCGTTTTGTTGTTTTTTGAGAACGAGGTAACTCTACAGTGTCTTGAATTTAGTTTTTTTGGCACCTTGCGTTTCTGTCCTTCAGTGGCAGTAGTACATAAGGATAGGCTCAGATTACCTTGTAAAATTGTCAACTCTTCACACCCTCTGGCATGTATTAAATGCGATGCATAAAAGCCACCTTTGGCAGATACGGGATGTGTGTGTGTGTTTGTGTGGATATTGTGAGATCCGCACCTGTGCAGTCACATCCTCCTCCAGGACAAATCTGCACTGCTGATGCATGGATTTATTAGATGGGATTTAACTTCACGTGACTCTCAGCAGTCACATGTAGGGAAATCGAGGACTGTGGCAAATTTCGGCAGCAACTTTCTTGTTGATCCTGTAGTTAATTGGGATGTTGAAAGATCTCCCTTGTGCTGAATGGAGGGTTATGGAAGAATTAAGGGAAAGTGAGGCTGTCGTGTGTGTTAACCACTTAAAACAATCATTAATGAATACCTACACTTAATATTGAATGGCAAATCTAGCTTCTTAATAACTGTGTCTGGGCAGAAAGTCATCTTCATGGATATTTGATACCCATCTAACCTGATAGAGACCATGTCTGTGCCTAAAACATTTGGTACATTACTGTCCACTCTGAGCAAAGTCAAAGCATGTCTGTTTTAATTTGAAGGAGAGTCCATCAGTTTTAATGGGTTGTCGATACAGCCCAGTAATAATAATAATGTTTGGAGCTCCTTCCACTCATGCTATTTAAAACCCAGAGGTTCAATGAAATTGTGATATTTCTGATGAAATGTCTTTTTTCATGCAGTACAGAGTTAGACAGACAGGAGCCGTCTCGGCTTGTTTGTGACTGCGATTGCTTCCATAGTCACTTTTAATTCAGTGTGATTGAAGGCAGTGTCTCGCTTAACTTTGTGAATATGAAATGTGAGCGACTGGTCAACTGCTGTCGTGGTGGAGAAACAGTTTGAAGAGAATCTCGCAAAACAAGGTTAAACTGTCAGCGTGTTTATAGCTAGTTACCTAAATTGCAGCACATCTGATTTAATAGCATGGATATTTGAAGGTAACTTTATCGCTACAGTAATGCAAAAAAAAAAAAAAAGTGATGGTGAACATTTGCAAATTTGGAGTACTGGTTATTTGATTAAAAATACAGTATTACCATTTAAAATTAATTTTTTTCTTTTTAAATATATTTTAAAATGTCATTTATTCCCGTGATCAAAGCTGAGCTTTAGGCTTAATTACTCTAGTTATTTCGTGTCACATGATCCTTCAGAAATCATTCTGATTTGCTGCTCAAGAAACATCGGTGATCAATGTAGAAACAGTTTTTACTGTGTAATATTTTATGGAAACTGTAATACACTACAATTCAAGAGTGACGTAAAGAAAAATAATTTTATTTCAAGGAAGCAATGAATTGATCAAAAGTAACATTTGTTTCAAACTAAATTTCTGTTTAACGAAGAGTAATGAAAAAGTTGTCTTTCACGGTAATATTAAGCAGTAAAAACTGTTTTCAACTTTAATAAGAACTAATATTAATAATTAAGCACAGGTCAGCATATTAGAGTGATTTCTGAAGGATCATGTGACATTGAAGACTGGAGTTATAATGATGATAAATTTAGCTTTGCATCACAGAAATACATTTCATTTTAGAATTGTTAAAATTTAAAACAATTGCTTTAATTGTGATAATATTTTAACCATTACTGTTTTAGTTTTTTTTCTTCTTTCGACCTATAGTGTATGTGTCTGCCTTAACAAAAAAAGAACATTGAATTAGAGATTTGAAATTGCGCTTATTCAAGTGAAATGTTGCTGGTATTAGCCTTGTTCGGTCAGCCCACCTTTTTTTTCAGACAACTTGCACACGGATCATTGCCTCCTAAAAGATGCAATTTCTCAACACCTCACGGTTCAACAACTATGACTAAGTACTGGTAATGCATTTAGTGTTTTTGCTGTGCAATTCATTCCAACGGTGCTCACCTTTCGATAATTTCCATGGCTACCGCTCTGGAATACATTTCATCTCAAAGGTCTTTCCCAGGTGGTCCTATTTTCTGAAAGGATGCAGACTGGTTAGGAACCCTCATTTCTTTTTATCGTCTGTCTGAAAAGCTCCGGACCCTGCTGTCATTCAGTGGTCTGTTAAGAGCACGCTCTGTGGGCATTGGGTCGTAGCCCTCAGTCTCCAGACTCCAGATGGCCTTTTTTCAGTGAATTCTCCCAGCCTTTCCATGAATATATAGGCAGATGATTCTTTTCAGCAGCTGAATTACATCAGGTCAAAGGCTTCATGAATAGACCCTCTGCTGCATTACCAAACCAAGCCAAACATTTGTGGCTGAGGAGAAATCCATTTATAAAAGTAGGATTTAAATGCCTCCGAGGTATTTCAGGAGGCTGAATTACATGAAATATGAGTTTTGTTTGTTTTCTGTTAGTAATAGGGGCCTGGAAGTTTTCTGAAATTAAAAATTTACACTGCAAAAACTTCTTGGTAGAGCTTGCCAAAGCACTTAGGGTGTTTAAACAAGCCTAACCCATTTAATTAAACTTTGGAGCTTGTTTCTGCTGGAGGCATGAATTAAAGCACAGATTGTGTATTACTGTAAGATATTTGAAAAAATTCTCTCCGTTTCAAGGGAAGCGTATTTGTCTATCTGTTTGTTAACCGGGTTATTTCAATTAGGATACTTTTCAAATCCTAAGTTAGCACGAAATGGCAAGTTTTCCTATCCATTTTCTAAATGCATGTTATTGATCTTTTTGAATCGATTTATCCGTGCATTTCTTTTGCTTTTACAGTTTTCGCTCAACTCAAACTTCCAATGAATCGGCAGTCTTTTTGTTGACACATACCAGACTTTTCCAGCCATTTACTACTCCATTCCTTTATTACGATTGACGGCAGGCTCACACTCAGATCTGCCTCCATCCAATCAACAACCGATGCACAGAACCAAGTCCTCGCTCTACATTAAAGAGAAGATCTGTAGCAGCTTTTGCTACATTAACTTTATTAGCATGCAAAAACATGCAAAACCATTGTTATCTGCAAATGTGCATCTCACACCTCCATAGTTGTCTGTCCATCGATCACATCCAGCTACAGCTCCGTTGGTTGCTCATTGTTTCAAGAACACTACACAAGGCAAACTTTTCAATTAATGAGAGACTCTGTGCTACCTTTGACTTGACTCGGATGTTTCTCGTCCTGAGATTCATGAACTCCATTTTGCTCTTTTGGACTTGGCCAAGAAGAAACCCTTCCCTATGCAATGTTATAAAGCTCTTCCGAAGCTTCTTGTACTGTATCATCACAGCAAATCGAAGATGGTCCATGGTCTCTGGCTCAAAGATGATTTAATATGTCACTAGCACATATGAATAAGGCCACCTGTACTGTAAAGGGACAGAGAGAGTGAAGGAGCGAGACTTGGCATGAATAATGGAGTTTCTTAGAGGTGGGCATCTCTAGGGAGGGGAAGATGGCTGCATGCTGTGCACAGACATGTATCTTTCCGCCAAAAAGAGTAGTAGTAATGTGTCTGGACGGGCTGCTCGGCGGAAAGCAGTGCGGCTCAGCCGGCACACTCCCGATTTGACTTGATTGCAGCAACTGTTGCCTTACTCCCCTGTTGGGTTGTATTAGTCTTCCAGCTTGAGACAGCTCACTGAAGTGTCTTTAAGGATTTAATTCACACTGATTTTTTTGTGCCTTTTTTTCACCCCTCTCCATTTACCACAGAACTTTTTCCTTTTAATTTGATTTTTGGTTTGCCCAGAGCAGTGCAGAACTGTCTAATCACCAATGAAATGTGCTAAAAAAAGCCACCCTGCTGGTGTAGAGAGGTTAGAGATTTGAATAAACCCATTAGGCTAAATATTCAACATCACTTGTCCTCCACTACGTGTGCAACTGGCATGAATGATGTCTCACATTGTGCAGCTTGGTTAAAGTGATATCTAAAGTAGGGATGCACCGGCCATAAATCGGAACCGGACGGTTTTTGCTTAAAATACGCGATCGGCAATTGGCCGGTTTTTGGTCTTTTTCACGCCGATTTTTCCGGAAGTTCACTCGCGTGCACAGACTACATTGTAATCGTTCGCTGTGTCGTTTGTGTGGAAGTATTTCGAAATCTGTCCGCAGGACACAGGCAGCCGATCAGTACTGGAAATGCTGAGTTTGATGTCTGAGGCACAGATAGCAGGAAGCGATCAGCCGTTGGTGTACTGGCGCACAAATAAGAGTCTTTCCTGCGCACTGAAGCTGCCGGAGCGTATACTGTACCGGTCCGCGCCCTGAACAGGATTAGACAGTGAAGAGATGTTCAGCTCAACTTCTCACGTGTTGGATGAGAAACGAAACGGACTAAACTGTGACAACAGAAAGTTTTTTTTTTTTTGCATACACGTTTGAAAAGCCAGAAATAAACGTCAATTCTGCATTAGGATGATTATTTTTATTTTACCTTAAAATTACATAGACTTAAATTGATTTAAAAATCACCTGCTGTAGCACACGAATTACTTGAGACAAAAGTTATTTATTTTTAATTGGCTCAAGCAAAAAAAATATAGATGTGGATCATTACCCTATTTTATTTTTATTTTTTTTATTGGATGAATGAAACACTTTGCATCTTTATTTATTCGCACCAACATTATTTGATTTTAACATTTTGGGAAATGTATTTATATAGCATACTTTTATTTAGTCTCACTGGTAAAGACCTTTTTTAATTTAAAACCAAATGTAAAAACTAAAATACTGAATGCTGATCAAGAAACATCATATTGAATGTGTGTTGATTGTGGTGTTTGGATTGTAGAACTATGCAGTTATTGCCTTTAATTTCACATAACAGTTAATCTTTTAGTTAAGGCCAGTTCTCTGTAGTTTCAACCCAATTCAAAAACAGAAGCTAAATGCTGATGTCTGTAGCATCTATGTTTGTATTGAATTGTAGGCTACTTATTGTGCAGTTACTGCTGTTAATTTCAGATGGTTACAGTTATTGTTTTCAAAAGCCAAAAGCAAGTTTGGCCTATTAAATACCAAATATCTTGTTTATGCACACTTTCCTTCTTTCTTGTTTGTTGCTTAAAAAAAAAAAAAAAAAAAAAAGGGTATCGGAATCGGCCATGAAAAATCATGATCGGTGCATCCCTAATCTAAAGTGTAATCTTAAGACATTTTTTTAAATTTGACAAAAATGGACTAAGCTAAAGGCCAAAGTATACTTTGGTTTTTACTTGTACACGAGGTTCAGCGTACAGTGTGCATGATGCAAATTTTGGACCAGAATAGTATGTGCAACCAGAGCTGGGTACATTACTTACAAATTGTAATCAATTACTTTTTACACATTACATGATACACTGTAGTTTAGTAACATGATCTAGGTTACTAATTTTGGGTAATGTACTGTGACTGCTTTTTTTATTTACTTTCAGATTGCGTTTTATCTAACGTGTTTTAAACTTACTATTGAGTGTAAGACAGACAGGCGAAGACAAAGAAAATATAGGCTATTCTCTTTTTTAATCCTTAAATGCATTAAACATTACATTAAACCAGAGGTTCTTAAACTGGGTTTAATACAAGAACTGCAATGGGTTTGTGAATTGATAGTTCATTATTTATCAAACACTAAAGTATAAATATTTAATTAGTTTACCTGCATGTTAATGTGACAGTTCAGTGATGTATCAATATGTGAACATGCAAATGTATGGTTAAATTATTGAAAAATGAAGAATTGAGGATGGGGTGTTTTGTTTGTTTTTAAGGTGCTTTTTTTGTGTGTGATACAAGCTGTCTGGTCAATTTGATCTTTTGATCGTATTGTCTTTGCTCTTGTAGGTTGTGGTTTCTACAAACATTGCTGAGACGTCTCTGACCATCGATGGCGTGGTGTTTGTAATTGATCCTGGCTTTGCCAAGCAAAAGGTTAGTCCTCTCCTCTGCCTCACTTGTCTAATCTCGCCCCATCATCTGTTTCTCTTGCCTCTGAAATCCCCAGATAAACCCAGTGGCGGGGCTCTGACAGCGACTGGAGATGGAAAAGCTAGTTATTTATTCTGCTGACATTTCCCTAGCCCAGCTGCTGCTGTCATACATGTAGTCCAGTCAGAGATGAAGGATGGCTTCTCTTTGGCATATTGCTGTGGTGCAATGGTGTGCATTTATTATTTACACAGCTCTTTCCTTTTCGTCGCACAGGTGTATAACCCTCGCATTCGAGTTGAGTCGCTGCTCGTAACAGCTATTAGTAAGGCTTCGGCCCAGCAGAGAGCCGGCCGTGCTGGACGTACGCGCCCAGGAAAGTGCTTCCGACTCTACACTGAGAAGGCCTACAAGACTGAGATGCAGGTTTGTGAAACCAATGCATGCATTCTGATTTTATTATACGCCAGTGAAATTGGTTGGATCGTGTTTTGGTCGATCAGCAGGTGACCCTGGTTCCTTCAAGTCTTTTGGTCACTCCTAGCCTCCTTTTTGTATATAGAACAAGGCAAATTTCCATCTAAATTTTTCTTTTTCTTTCTGTGTCCTCCCTTCTGTCAGGACAACACATACCCTGAGATACTCAGGTCAAATTTGGGCTCTGTGGTGCTACAGCTCAAGAAGCTTGGTATAGATGATCTAGTGCACTTTGACTTCATGGACCCACCAGGTATGAGTTTTACAAATACTTTTATCAATATCTATATCTGCAGTAGACTTCAGCAGAAGATTTTGCTAAATCAACAGAATACAGGGAGAAAAAGCTGTTAGTTTACACAACATTAAAATGACCATAGTTTAAAACCTGTAGTATTAAGTACATATTAAAAACACAAAACAGCACTTTCTTGTCTGTGAAAGTTTATCCTATTTCTTTGGGAATTAAAATTTCGGTGTGTATTTCTTTTCTTTTTTTTTGGTTCCAGCAATTTACTCAGAAATCAATAGCAACCATACAGCAACATGTTAAAAGTGTTGAGAACACCATAGCAACACTGTTAAAAGCTCTTATAAAAAGCTGCATTCCAATTGGCATACTAGCCATTCTAATTGGTATTTGAAAATAGAATCGGTGTGTTCCAAATCAAGGTCAGGTGAAATGAATGTGTAAACCTGGATGTTTTAGTTTTTCCAGTAAAAATTCAGATCCTTGCACACTCTGCTAATATTGGCAACCGATTTGATGTGGATTCGATTAGAACTACAAATACAAATAAACATGACTGGCGGTTCAGTAAAGAAGTTTATAAAAATATGTTTGGTCATTAACTTTTAAAATGGGTCATTATGTAAACCCAGTGTTCTCGGTATGAAAGACACGTGACTAGCAGATCAGCATGCCTCTACATTTCTCTCCAATACAGTAGGAAACTAAAAAACTAAATGTTGAAGATGTTAACCGTGACAAGATGATTGACAGGGCGGTTTAACTGGGGATGGAATGCACGTAACTAAGCAACAGAGCATTCCAGTAAAGCAGCTGTGATGAAGTCATATGGCCCAAATCTTGCCTAATCTTCTCACGCATACATATATTTCTGTAAAACACACGCATACTTATATTTCAGTAAAAATGGTTAGATGTTCTGAGTGTTTAAGTACATTTTTGTAAAAATGCTTGGTATTCACATTTTCTTCCGAAATGCCAAAATCTGTTTAGTTCTTTTAGTATCATGCATAGATAGTCCGGGTCATTTTGGAGTATCTGGTGCAGCTTGGGTAAAAAAGTAACTGGACACTGCCGTTCCTAAATTGACTGATATTTCTGAGTCTAGCTTTGCTTTGATCATGTAATTGCTTTTATGCAGTAGGAAAGACTGATGTGGACGTTCATTAAAAGTGCATGATGGCCAGACTTGTAACCGCTGAATGGCAACGACTGGAACTTTTTCATGTGATTGGCTCATCTTCTTTTCTGAAAGGTTCATGACCTTAAAAGAGCTTTAAAATTGGCTTAAAAATATTGGAACCTGTTTATAAGCTGTCTGCTATCTTAGGGCCGAGGTCACACTAGACTTTGAGCACGTCAAAATTGTTTGCAACAGTTGTAATATGACATCTTTTTAAAAACTTAAATTGAACACAACTAAAATGTAAATATATACAAGCTAATAATTCAGTTGCGAGGTCATGCTGTTAGGTCACGTTTCACGTAATGCGAATTTGCAGGTCAGTGTTCAATAAGTTTAAACTTTGCAATGCAGTGAAATGCTAAACTTTTCATACGGGGTTGCGTTTCCAGTATGACGTATTGCTTGCGTATGAATGGAAGTCAATGGAACAAAAAGTGCAGTGTGACCGCCTCTTAACCTATCGTTGCGTTTCAATTAAATTAATAGAACACTAGTATTTTCACCAGCTTAAAAATAGTTTGAAGTCTTATTTTTAACTTTATAAATATAGAAATAACTTAAATGCACTCAATCAGACACACAAATGAAAAAAGAAGCAGGGATTTGTATTGCTGGATGTAGACAATGGAAGCCAATTGCCTGGTGAAATTAGCCAAATTCTTAATAATACATACCTTAAGCTTTCTCTCTCATTGATTTTGCCTTCAGTTAACACCGGCACGTTCCCTGCTATAGTTCATTTCTGATGTGTTGTCCACATGAATAAATTACTTTTTCCAGCTGAGTTCACTGCATGGCACCTATACTTAATTTGTACCTCAAACATATTACTTGCTTTAGCTCGAGTAATGCAACACCCTTTCACAATAAATAGAAAAAGTATGTCTGATAAACCAGATCAATACTCATTCATAATAACAGACTGACCGCTGCTCTTTTTTTTTTTTTTTTTTATGAAGTTTTCCTGACTCCTTGATAAAGACAGCCCCAGTCTTTCATTTTATTCAGCAAACTCCTCCAAACCTTAGGCAATGCTAATTTTCAGTTAACATGCAACTGGTCATTAGAGCCAAACTCTCTAGAGCTAAAGGTCAGTAATTGAATTTGTTGGTGTGTGACCAGTGTTGATGCATTAAGTAGAGTTTCCTCCCTATAATTGAATTAGTGCGCTGCTGTTTGGAACTACTTGCATGTCAGATGAAAAATTAGCCCCCTTTGTCTTGAATTAAAAGTTAGTTGTCCAGGAGACCACGGCCACAATGTTTTTCACAGCAAGAAAATGGCTTTAATTATGTGCATTTTTGTTTTAAATAAGGTATCTAAGACAAGTATCACAATTACTTTTCCTCATGCTTTGGGTTAGATTTGAAAAACTATATACGCATAAATAATGCAATTTTATAAATGTATGAAATTTTTTTTTTTAATATTAAACTATGAAGTTATTTCAGAAGTGAAATAAACCTGAATGCATAAGGAATCCTTGGTCACATCTTTAGTTGGGAACCAAATCTCACTGTTAACAATTAACTGTGACTTTTGCCTCAAGCTCCTGCTTTATTGCTTATTAATATTTAACAAGGTTGTTGTTAAGTTTAGGTGTATGGGGTGGATTAAGGGATCTAAAATATGGTTATGCAGAATAAGGCGACATGTTCTTTCTAAGTAACAATAAACAGTCAGCCAATGTGCTAGTAATATGCATGCTAATAAGCAACTAGTTAAAAGTGAAGATTGGTCGTTAAAGTGTTACAGAATTCTTTAATTCATGAAGAAACAAAGTTTGTGACTGTGGGACTGTCCCATTACCCACACTTGCTCCTCTTAGGTGTTTGTCTCAGGTGCTGCCAAGACTGCAGGTGTGGGTTTTGGGACGGGCACACAGTCACATACTTTGTTTCTTCATGAATCAGCGATTTTGAACAAACTGATTGAATGAGTGACTCAGTGACTTACTCATTAAGACAGAGACTTTCTGTCCCTCACTGGCACTTAATATATACATATTTTTTAATGTTTCATTAATTGTTAATGGAACTGTAATTTTATTAATGTATTTAATTTTGATAATTATTTAATTTAATGTAAAACTTCACTTAAAATGACATACATTTTAATAAGGGAAGTAATTGGGCGCCAGGCCCCACACCAGGCCTAAACCAGCACAAACACTCACTAAACACACTGCTAAACTAAATATTGTCTAATTATCGTCATCAACAAAACACTTCCCCCAAAATCTTTTTTCTTCGTCTTAATATTACATGCTTTTACTCTGAATGCCCGTAAGCTCTCGTAGTATTTTCTTATTTAGATTCACCTTTCAATTTCATGTATCGTAATATATTTTCTCTGCCAGCTCCTGAAACGCTGATGCGAGCCCTGGAGCTGTTGAACTATCTGGCGGCGCTGAATGACGACGGTGACCTGACGGAGCTGGGCTCCATGATGGCTGAGTTCCCTCTCGACCCCCAGCTCGCCAAGATGGTCATCGCCAGCTGCGACTTCAACTGCTCCAATGAGATCCTCTCCATCACCGCAATGCTATCAGGTAGTATAAGGCTAGTGGAATATGAAATATTAATTCTTTGTAGCTCACTCATTATCAATTAGCAGAGAAAAAATGTTTTGTCAACATATGCATAATTTCAAGTTGCCAACCAAGTTCGTTATAATGGTTGCATAAACAAACAATCTGCTTATGCTTTTAGCTGCTTGGCTGAAGCCATTATCTAGAACGACTCTCAAAGGAAGTGCACAACCAGTCCAGTGTCTTTATGTGGCACACTGCTGGACTGCCAAATCAGAATGGAGCTTGAAGCTATTAAATGTCTGATGCAGAGGGGTGGGGGAGAGAGGGACATAGGATACGATCACTAACTAGTGCTTTAGAGGTTTAGGCTTTGTCCATCAGTCTAATCTGACCCGAGTAAATCATCAGAACGTGTCCAGTATAACCTAAACTCATAAACATTTGAGCCTCACTTATTCCTAATCACACTGAAAATGTATTTAGGTCTAAATGTAAGATTTGTTTTTGAATTGCATCTAGAATTTCAAACTAGAAACTTAATGTGATGCATATTTATCAGTCACAGTAACCAGATTTAGTATATACCTACATTTCAGCTAATTAAATATTGCTTGTTCAACAGCTAGCCAAAAAGTAACCATGCTTATGTATTTAAATTAATGTAATGGTTTGCAGGTGATTCTAAGCAATTTGATTAAACACATTTTGAAAATATTTGCATATGGTATGCTGTTATTTGAGTACAGAAATCTGTATAACTTTACATTTCTTAACCATTTTATTGATGTATGATTGGTAAATATGCATCATAGTAATTTTATTCGATGGGTAATATGGTGTGATCAAGTCACTTCTGATTGTATTAGACTTAAACTAAAATGAAAGTCACTGCAAAGTGTGTCAGTGCGGAAACCCTTCAGATGCAATGGATGTAGTATCTGCATTGACAAACTTGTTGAAATAAATGAAATGATCAATTTTTATATATACAGTATTATATAATATCCAAATTGCAGTTCTGCAAAATATGACAATTGTACAGTTAGACCATAAAGTTTCAGTTTACAGCACCTTCATAATGATATTACTCAGAGATGTTTAACTGATACATTTAAAAAGTATCACCTAATTGTATTAGTTTTTCTTTTTTGTTTTTTCTTAGTGTTAACCTTAGATGTCTCATATCTTCTTAATTATGAGTGTTGCTATTCTGTTTTCGCCATAAAGATTGCCTTGCCCCTGACATAGCATTAAAAAAAATACAGCACCTTCATAAATTGAATAATCACAAAACGCAAAAACACACTGATTCATATTGTTGATTCATTATTTTAAAGTTTAAAAATCTTATTTTCTATTAAAGGTACATAGCTATCCTGTGCAAATGGGTTTAATGTATCATTTGAATAATTAGTGCTCATAAACAGCTGTTGAGACAGTACTTTTGAAATAAAAGGAGTAGAGGCTTGGACCCGGAAACAGCATTCTTTGCACCATGACCTAACAAGCGGATAATGACTTTGAAGTTTCCTTCAACACACTAAAGTTCAGATGCATACATCCTAAATTCAGGCCTAAGTATTTTGAGGGCATGCTTTGTAAATGAACACACCTAACATCAATCGAGTGACTCCCAGAATAATATAAGACCCCAAGTGTAACTTAATTTGCACAGCCGCAGTTCCTCTCTTCCAGAAAGACAAGTCAAAAGCAGAGAGAAGCGTCTACCCCCCCCCCCCCACCCCATCCTACCGTTTGGTATAGCGTACCCTGTGCCGTGCTCTAGCCTCAGAACTAGGCCTTGTGTCCTGTCTGGGTGAACGCTTGACTCATCCCTATGGGCGGCTATGTTGGGGCCCATACCAACCTTGTTTAGTCCCACAGTGCTTTGTGCGGCCCACCGAAGCTAAGAAGGCAGCCGACGAGTCCAAAATGAGGTTCGCCCACATCGACGGTGACCACCTGACCTTGCTCAACGTCTACCACGCCTTCAAACAGAGTATGTATACATTACACACACACACACTAGCATCTTGTGATTGCCTTCACCTGTTTTTAATTAGCCTTTATTGGATTGTACTGTTTTTAATGTACCATATTTTTCGGACTGTAAGTCGCACCTGAGTATAAGTCGCATCAGTCCAAAAATACGTCATGACACATGTATAAGTCGCACTGGACTATTAGTTGCATTTATTTAGAACCAAGAACCCAAGAGAAAACATTACCGTCTACAGCCGCGAGAGGGCACTCTATGCCGTTAAGTGTAGATTACAGGAGCACTGAGCAGCATAGAGCGCCCTCTTGCAGCTGGAGATGGTAATGTTTTCTCTTGGTTAATTTCTCTCGGTTCATGTCAAATTAATTTTGATAAGTCGCACCTGACTATAATTCGCAGGACCAGCCAAACTATGAAGTGCGACTTATAGTCTGGAAAATACGGTAAGTTGTGAATAAATACCTATAACCAGGGTTCTAAATTAACTTTTTTGATGACCAGCCAATGTGGCTGGTAACTTTCTAAAGTTACCAGCCAATCAGAATTTCCACTAGCCATTTTTTTTAATTTCGGTAAAAATAACAAATGATGAGTGCCACTGAATGAATTTGATCAGTTTATTAACATTGTTGGCATGAAAATCACATAAAGTACAATGCATACAACAAAATATACACTGACTCAAATTTAAAATGATTAGTTCCCACCACGAAATTGCTTGTTTTGTTTTTTTTCTTTCGCGTAACTTACATGCGGCAATCCTGACAAAAAATTACGACATTCTTGTGATCAAACACAAGCCATTCATGACCCGTCAGCCATTTGGCATTACATTTTATTTTCTTTGTTTCTCTGTCGATATCATACGGACGAATTTCCAATCAGTGTGCACAGATTTTGTAAACCGTACCCTCGGTTTTTGAATCCGTACCCACAAATTCATAATCCATGCGCACGCTTTCACAATCCGTTCCCACGGATCTGTAAACCATACTCACGGATTCATGCAGCAAGCTCCTGTTAACATACAGTTTTATTGAATATTATTATGTGGAATAGGTTTAATAATAATCAAGGAATAATCTTATAATAGCACTTGATTATTATTGTACAATAAACCTGGCATTGTGACTAACTCTGGAGTAATTTTTTCCTCGGTTGTAAATTGTTTTGGATAAAAGATTCTTATGCATAACCTGTATAATAATATATAATAATGATAAAAATAGTTCTTTTTATAATTTTAATTTGTAGGCTAAATAAATAAGTACAAGAAAATAATTAATGAATTGCTTTATTTTTAAATAAACTTTGACAGTTTTGTAAATGCTTGTGTACAATTCTTTCTTAACATGCATGAAGACTTATTTTTGTTATTTTATTATACTAAGCTCCATCCACCCCACCTGCCGGAGTTAGATGCATGTTTCACTGTTAATGTTATTATTAAATAATGAGGCCAAAAATAACATTGCATTCAGTTAGAGAGAAAAGGAATGAAAACGTAACCGGCATATTATTTGTTTTGTTTTGCTTTTTACCCTTATTTTCTTCTTCTTTTTAGCGTTTATTTTTTTGTCCATAAAACACAGGCGGCTGTGTCTTATCCTATTGGTGATTAATGTAAAATAAACGCTCAAAGACTCATTGGATACTATGAAAAATAATGTTTAATAAACAGGGAATGGATTGCGAAAGCGTGGGCACGGTTTGTTTAACCGAGGGAAAAGTTTATGAATTCATGAGTACAGTTTATAAACTGAGGGGACGGATTGCAAAACCGTCGTCACAGATTGATTTTTTTTTTTCTCCTACAGGTGACGTGCGGGGCTGCGTAATATCCTCAATCCCCTGCCTCGTTCCTCTTTTCGCCCCCAGAAATCTGTCCCAATCACAGCCGCATTTAGTTTAATCTTAATTTTTTTCTTTAATAGCTAACTCCCTCCTCTTTCAGTCTATGATCCAAGCTCAGGGTGGCAAATTTTGTTGACAATTCAGCACACACATGTATTTGGAAAATATATTCCAACCAGTTTGGATACAGTTATGAAAATTACGAAATTTCATTAAATGACCAATTAAACACTATTCTTAAGCAGTATCAAAAGCGTATTTTAAACCATGTGGTAATTATTCTTTAACTAATAAAACTACAATAATAACTTGCATAAATAGTTTTACAGGCTCTATATTTTGATATGGAGCCATTGCAAGCTTTGCATTTTTGCTATTATTAGAAAAATGGTCTAAACTTTATGTACTTTATAATTCCAGGACATAACTAGAAATAAAGAAATCAGTTTGTTTGTTTGTTTGTTTTTTTTCTTGACCTGTATTGTCTTTGTAATAAACTTTAGCAATGTTTTTACCGATGTTTAGTGAAAATTAGCTCTTTAAATTGCTCTATACAATGCTAATTCTCTGAGGAATATGTTTCTTCCAGCTAAATAACTGCATGGGCCAATAACCGGTATGTTTTCGGTAACAATATTTTTTGCATTCTTAGTACTCAACAGTAAAGTTCATGGTTCCCATGAAGGTTGATTTGTTTGAAAGCAGAAACAGTTTTGAGGTGCTTGTGAAAGTTCTTTTAGTTTGAACATCCTGACAACATTTACTCAACGTGAGATTGGCAATATGTTTGGTCTTCCAGGAGCAGATAAGTGGAGAAGAGTTTGGGAGACCTGTTTAGAAACTCTTTTGCTTGCATGTTGCTCTTAAGCTGGTTTTAATGTATAACCTTTCTGTTTCAAGACCACGAGGCGGTGCAGTGGTGCTATGATAACTTCGTTAACTACCGCTCGCTGATGTCAGCTGATAACGTGCGGCAGCAGCTCTCACGCATCATGGACCGCTTCAACCTGCCGCGACGCAGCACAGAGTTCACCAGCCGAGACTATTACATCAACATCCGCCGCGCTCTCGTCACAGGCTTCTTCATGCAGGTGCGTTTGCCAAAAATATAAACTACTGAACAAAAAACACCCCAGTATGCTCAAGTCCTGGTTTTGCCAAGGTATTGATTCAGAGTGATCTGTAATGTGTGTGATTGTGGATCCTCCTGAATGTTACTGCACACAGAGATGTGCTTTATGGTAAATTGTGATGTCCACTGCGATATTCCTCTCTTTATCCTGTGGAAATGTCGTCAACCCAGAGGCCTAAAATATAATGTGTTGGCATATCAACAGAAAATGGATGTGGCCTTGTGGGTCACTTGAACTGATCTTGATAAATATGCACTGACTGTGGTTATACAAGTTTAGAGATTGCCTGAAGACAGTAATATAAAACCAGTTCTGGATGCTGATTGCTCAGTGTAGTGTTCCAGCTGAATTAAAATGTTCAATATATGAAGCACACCTCTTAAATTTACATAACATTTTCATGAAAATATTTATTGGAGTGTATTTTTAGAAAATTCTACTACAAAGTTTAAGTTTGTTACTTGTGGAAACCTGTTTCTGCCACTGGATAAAAATAAAGGTAATTGCAACCTTTTTATCTCACAATTTGGACTTTGAAGTTTCTTGAAATTCTGAGGGAAAAAGGCTTGTGTTATTAAGTTTTATCTTATAATTCAGTTGTTTTTTCTGTGAGAGATATACCTAAAATTGCAAGGAAGAAAAGTTAGTGATTACCTTTTATTTTTTGTTTCCATAGTTTAAACGCAATATTTTTTAGCCTTTTCTGATGTGAAAATGGTTTCAAATAAAATCCTACACCAATTTATCTAAATTAATTTACTAGAATCAGAAGGGTTGTCAAGACCGTAACACCCTTTGACCATGAATATAGTATGATAAAACAGCATAGAGTGATCATATAACTTAAGTCAATTCTTAGTCAACTGTATTTTTCTTAATCTTAAACTAAACTGCATATAGTTTTAAAGCAAAGCTTGATTTCTCTGTCTTAATTAAAAGTTACAGTGTCTGTTGGGAAAACAGGATCACTGAAGCTTGCTAATATAATGCATGGCTTTCTATCAAAGTGTGACCGTTTAAATGCACATAAGAAATCACAGTAATTTTGGTCCTGCATAGCGAAAATAAATGACGTTTTTTATCGAGTCGCTCTCCGGGAGGGGGTTCCTGAAACAAGTGACCTGACTAGTTGAATCACTCCATTAATATTGAAATATTTGTCAACATTAACCTTTACCAATGAGACAAATTTGCGCCTTAGTGTACGAATTACGGGGCGCTCTATTGCCAGTGTCTCTATTTGAGTCGGCCATTTATTGAGACCGATTACCCAGCTTAATCTCGACATCCTTACGGTGTCTGAAGAAATGGGCGCATATGCGTTTGGTTTGCTTGTGGTTGATTTATTTCTTAATTTGCGTCTCTGGTGTTATCAGGTTGCTCACCTGGAGCGCACCGGCCACTATCTCACAGTGAAGGACAACCAGGTGGTCCAGTTGCACCCTTCCACCGTACTGGACCACAAGCCCGAGTGGGTTCTCTATAACGAGTTTGTGCTGACCACCAAGAACTACATCCGCACCTGCACTGATATCAAACCCGAATGGTAAGATAAAACGTGCAAATGCTTAGAATTTGTTTGTGCATTGTTGGCAAATACTTCTGCAACAAAGAAAGCAAAAACCAAGCAAACATTCTGCGTATCTTCTCATCCTTCAGGCTGGTGAAAATCGCTCCAGGATACTACGAAATGAGCAACTTCCCTCAATGCGAGGCTAAGAGGCAACTGGAGCGCATCGTCGCTAAACTTCAAACCAAGGAGTACTCTCAATACTAAACATGCGCAACGGTGTAAGGACTGTGCGTTTTGAATTATGAGCTGTGCAATGCTTCTGAAGTTGTCACACGTTGACGTTAGGTTTTTGTCTGTTTCATTTTCTGTTTTGATTTCTCATCAAGATATAATTATTTTTTTTATAACGGTTTGCTCCCAGCTCCGCCCCGTGTTTTGGCACCTGGCGAAAGCATATTGTTTAATTGGTCACTCTAGGCTCTAAGGATTGGTTGGGAGCAAATGCTTAACAGGGATAAACACCAACTGTTTTTGCATGAGCATTCATTTGGATGTTGACATTCCTTATCGACATTAAAATCTTCCTTCTATGTTATTGAGTAGAAAAGTCCCTGTTTATTCTGTGAAGGAGCTTTCACTTCAGTAATAAAAGACCTTGATATCAATCATGCTCAAGTTCATTCTTTTTGTTGACTTTTATATAAATGGTTAACTTACGAGGAGGACCTAAATTGCACAAATGCATTCAAAGCTTAGGAGCTAGCATTTATCAAAATAAAGTTTATTAATAGTTTGGGTAGACATATATTGGATGCAAGTTCTGCTCTGCCATTATTTCTGTAAATTGCTTAATAAATTTTTGAAGTAGTACAAGAGTGGTCATCTTTGTTAGGGTTGAGATGAGGGCAGTCGTGTTAATGTGTTCATTTATGAGGTTAATTGCATATGTTTAACCGCATTAATTTTTTAATTACCCAATTTAGGATTCCAACAGTTTCCTTTTTTTTGTCTGATTTCTTAATACACATACTTAAAGGGGTCATAAGATGATGCTAAAAATAACATTATTTTGTGTATTTAGTGTAATACAATGTGTTTACATGGTTTAAGGTAATAATAATAAATAAATAAAAAAGATTATTTTCCACATACCGTACATTGTTTCTTCTCTCTTCCCCACCTTTCTGGAACACATCGATATAATAAAATCAAATAATTGAGTCTAATAAAAGTAGTAGTATTGGCCATGCAAGAAGGACACCGGAGACCAGTGAAGGAGTTACAAGCTTCAGTGGCTGAGATCGGAGAGACAACTGTCATCTAGGTGCAGCAGTCACAGCTTTATGGAAGAGTGACCGAGAGAAGCCACTTGAAAATGTCATATGACATCTCGGCTGTAGTTCGCCAGAAGGCATGAGGAAGACTCTGAAGCCAGATGGAAGAAGAGCCTCTGGTCTGATGGGACCAAAATTGAGCTTTTGGCCATCAAACTAAATGCCATGTTTGCTGTTCACCAATCTTTGTGCATCATTGCGAATGCACCATGAAACCTGACCGTGAAGGGCGATGATGAAGTTCTGCGGCAGATCCTCGAAGGATTGTAGGGTGTAGCGGATGAAATCAATGGAGCGAAACACGGGGAAATCCTGGAGGAAAACCTGATGCACTCTGAGACACCTGCGATCGCCTCAGGAGATGATTTATTTTCTGGGACTGCAATCCAAGCACAAAGCCAAAGCTACACAAGAAGTGCTTCTAAACAATGTTGAAGTCCAGGAGTGGCCAAGCTGAGATCTCAATCCAACTGATTCAGATCAGATCTCCGTGAAACCAGACTGAGCTTAAGCAGTTTGTCAAAGAGCAATGGGGAAGCATTGCAGTGACTGACAGAGACCCATCCAGACAGACTTGAAGTTTGTGAAATTCTTGGAAAGATGCATCTATGTAGAGCTGTGTGTAGTTCAGAACTGAGTTGAGAATTGCTTTTCAATTCCAAATCAGTTACTGAATTTGAACTGAGGAATGAAATGGGATGCAGATTGCAATTCAAATGTGAAAGGAAGTAGAATTTACATTCATTTAAAAGAAATTAATACATGAACCTGGAGCACAAAACCAGTCTTGAGTCGCTGGGGTATATTTGTAGCAATAGCCAAAAATACATTGTATGGGTCAAAATTGATTTTTTTTTTTATGCCAAAAATCTTTAGGATATTAAGGAAAAGTCATGTAAGATATTTTGTAAATTTGTTACTGTTATTATAACAAAATGTAATTTTTGATTAGTAATATGCATTGCTAAGAACTTAATTTGGACAAATTTTCTGTACCCTCAGATTTATCTGTATCTCGGCCAAATATTGTCTGATCCTACTAAACCATTCATCAAAGGAAAGATTATCTATTCAGATTTCAGATAAGGTTTAAATCTCAATTTAGAAAATGTTACCCTTATGACTGGTTTTGTGGTGCAGGGGTTACATATGACAATTTTGAACTAATTACAACAGCTTCCAGATGTAAAATTAATTTTCTCCATAGGGAAACTGATAATAATAATTTATAAATGATAATAATCAATTTAAGACGGATCTGTTGTCAGCCCCAAGGTTGTTTATCGATGATATCTGCCGAAGCCATCTATTAACATTTTTAAAGTAGTCCTGTTTAACAGTAAAATCTGTGATGAAATCTGCTTTACCCAGCTTGTTGTGAAACTTCTTTCCCATAGCAAGTTGGTTTTCCTCGGCTCTGAAAATACTTGTATATTTGTACGTATATATGCTTTTTTAATACATATATAATCAACTTTAAATCCATGGTTTTATATTTAAACTTTTTTTATTTTTATTTTTTTATTGTCTTACACGATGCTTAATAGGATTGCAGTTCAGTCCCTCACTAAAGACAGGAAATACAGAATCTTACTTTTTTTTGTTTTTTTTTTTGTTGCAAATTTCAAATTCTTTGCTTCAGATCGAGGTTTATAATGTTTTGATTTGCCTCGTAGCTGATTGGTTTATGGCAAATGTTTTAACAAAGGCTCTTTTGAAATCCCTTTGGGAAAAATGAAGGGCGAAAACACTTCAGGAACCAGGGTTGCCAAATGCACCCTTTGAAAATTCAGTACAACTTTTCAATGCTAATTCAAATTCAAGCTCATGAACTGAAAGCAAGCCAGCTTTTAAAACTCTGTCCTACTTGTAAAAACTTAAAGTGGGTTAAATTGCTTATTTAGTTTGTGAAATACATTTTTGTACCAGTTTTTTTTTTTCTCATTTTTTGGTTGATCAGTATTAAAAAAAACCCCGAAATGAATTATTCTGTGGGTCAGTGTTGTAAAATGATAAAACATGAAAACTTAAAAACCATGTGAAGTTCTCCAACTTTCATCCTGTAGGCTAGTTCCTGCTGAGTTTGCTGAAGCGTGAAACCATCAGAAATTGAAGAGCTGAGCTGGGCATCCTTGAAAATAGTGGCTTCCTTTAGGCCCCGGTCAGCTCGGGTCCACTGTAATGGTGCATCCGACTGCCGGTGGTCAAAGTTTCATTGTTGTTCCTTTGTCATTCCATTTTAGTAGCGCCATCATAAAACGAAAGCATCACTTGGAGCTCAAATGTTCCCAACAGATGAGAAAAAATAGCTTAATGCCTCATTTTCAGTGTCTTCTGAAAGTGCACGCGCATTTGTTTAACCATTTTTCCCGAGACGTACAGAAAGCAGTGTCTTATTAATCCACGGCAATGCCTTTCCCCTTGGCCCTGAGACTTTAAAGTTTCATTGTTGTGTTTTGCTGCACTTTCGATAAGAGGGAACACGGCACCCAGGGGGTCTTTTTGTTCTATTTCCATATTAATCCATTAGTCGTAGATGAAGACCAAATCCATTTTTCACCTATGGCATTATACAGCACGGTTATGTGTGAGGAGTGGGGATGAGCCATTGGCAAGGTGACACGTGAGCGAGATGCGCAAACTTCAAAAGCGACCTCAAGTTAGCATTTGCCCTCAATTGAAGTTTCAAAGGAATATCAGCAGAGAGGAGGGGTGCTTGTGTGGAGTAGATGAGAAGAGAGGAGGAGACCACGTGTGCCATATGCAAACGGCAGAGATTAGCATGTTTATTTTGATCTTTTCTGACTGTTGGTGGAAAAAAAAAGTGTTCAGCCCAAAGTTTTTAAATAGATGGCTTTCTACTCACGAGCACACATGTAGCCGTGAAATTGTGCCAGAGATTACCGTGGTTCGCTGAAGCCAATAGAAAACACATTAGTTTGAGCTGATCTAGAAATTATGTGCAATTGATCTCGAGGGAAAGGGGTTTTGTCATACTGAGTGTTTCCAATTGATCCTTCCCAGCATAATTACCCAGGAAAATCATTATTTTTCTAAGTAGTCGCTTGTTAGACTGGTCACTGGCATGAGCTGGAAACAAACCCTACAATTTTGGCTTTCTCTTCCCGTGTCAGTAAAGCGGTTTTGTCGTACAAGGTTTAATTTAACCCATTTTTGACCACATCATTGTATAATAGATCCAAGGTCAATTGATAAGTTTTTGCAATTAACTTTTACTGTTTTCTTGCATTGTTTGGGCTGAATTGCATTATTTGCTGCAGCATCATATTGACAGTGTTGGAAACCACTTTTGTAATAAATTATTAATCTAACAGATCTATGATGAGTACCTGAGTTATCCTTTAACCTTATAAAGCCTAATGTATCATATTTGCTAAGAAAATGTATAAAGCCTCTAAATGATTAACATGATCGAAACGTAATAAACATAAAATGTATTATAGGCAGAAATAGGGATAAATGTGCATTTACATTACAGGCTGAATTTCATTTTACTTTTTGTGCATAGAAATATCAGTAAATGTGGCAAATTGCCTTTTTTTTTTTTTTTTTTTTACCTCAAGTTTTAGCTCTGTATTCTCAATGTGAGCCATAAAACCTTGATGTATCAAATATGACACTCAAAAAAACATCTTGCAAACGTTAAAGTTTCAATAAACTGTTTAATAAAATGAAAAAAGTACAAATTTCTTCATGCTTTAAAGGGTTAATATGATACTTTAGACTGGGCTCAGATGCACTGATCATGTTTCTCAAACTTGATTGTAATCTTTCCTCTGTAAATGGGTTGTTACACCTGGAAATTATTCATATAATGGAAGTAGCTAAATCATTCATAATTTTATTGACTCTCCCTAACTCAATTTTTGTCAGCCAAAATCACTTTGACATGAAAAATTTTCTGGAAATCTAAGAAAGTTAATCTTTCAGTAATTTACCAACACAATTATATGCTTACAGTCCGATGTTAGCTTTTTATCGATGCACAAACCCACTGCAGTTCTTACATTAAGCCCAGCTCAAGAAACCTTGGTTTATTTGAATATCTATCGCATTTTATGATGTTGAAAAAATAATAATAAATGGAATGTTTTATTTCTCTTTGCTTTTTTACATCAATATGTTGTTTAATGGTAAGTTTAAAACAAGTTAGATAAAAAGTAGTCAAGGTAAATTACCTAAATTAAGTTACCTAGATTACATTACTAACAGTTTTCATCATGTAATGTGTAATCAGTAATGGATTGAAATTTGTGAGTAATCTACCCTGTTCTGTATTTATATGCAAGATACACAGTTTTATAGCAAGTTTTGAGGTCCATAAATGTTTTATAGATGAGTTTAAAGTATAGACTAAAGGAATTAAAAACTGCACACCACTGCCATCATGCATCAAATGTTTCTTTGATCAAATGAATGAGTTTGCATACTTAATTTCATATGTTATTCAGGCCTGAGAGTATTAAACATTACTTTAAATTAAAAGTTGGGAGCAATTGTAGACACATGCATTGTTTCCTGCAAACACAAACACTTTCACAAACACTTCGATGACCAAAATATCAATCAAGATGATGCACAGGGTCTACAGGAGCACCCGCAGCGCTCTGAGGATGGTTCCTACAGTTTGAATTGTTTTTTTTGTTTTTTTGAGGACAACTCCGCATTTCCCTGCCTCTCTTTCCATGTTGTCCTCCACCTGTTGTCCTGAATGAAGCAGAGACAGGTGTCTTATCTTCATCGCACAGTGTTAGCCAAGCCAATCTCGGAGGAAGATGTCGACTGGAATGTGACAAATCCATCTGTCCTGGTTTGAATTTGTATGCTAATTTGAAGTAATGACCCCTCTGGTGACAGAGCGATGGAACAATTCAATCAGGCCATCTCTGACAGGAGCTCAGCAGCCTACCCTACCTGTGATGGGTTCCTGCGCGAGGCTGCTGTTGATATATTAGCCCTACAGGGAGAGGAGGACTATCCTGCTTGTTTGAAATAAACTGCAAATGGTGGATCTTTGGGAAATGAGTCTCAGCTCAGTTAAAAGACAGTTCAGGGAGATTTGCCGCCATCTGCATTGCTGCAAATGTGAGAAATGAGATCTTAACACGAGACTCTGGAGCATATGCTATGACTTCCATTAGCTTTACATAGTTTCTCAGGCTTGGATGTACATATTGCTAAATAAGCAGTAGGAGTGTGCAATATTGACAAAATATAATTTCAGTATTTTGGGGGATTTTTCAATTACGATAATTAACGGCAGGTCTATAGGTGATTATAGTTATGCTGGTTGAAAGTTTCTTCACATCCTGATAGCAATCACTAAGTTAAGTTTGCATACCTCTGCACCCTGTTTGTACAGACATGATACGTCTTCAGTGCATTTGCAGAGCGAGTGAGCATGAAAAGCATTACTATTGTAATATGCATTTTTTTGCCGAAATATTTCTCAGTGGTAAATGAGAAATGAGGTAATCTGACAATATTATTGACACCATTTCTCATCATGTGACTGGTTAATAAATATGACACTTAATCCACTTAAAGTTGGCTAGTCCCTTTTTGAGTGATTCATTGAATCATTCATTCAAATGATTTCTTCAAAAAGGTGGATTCATTTAGAAATGTAGCAAGTGGCTGTCGACTCAAATGATTAGTTCAAAAACAGACTCATGTCAGCTTGCATATTGTTTAAACAACTTATTATATTATTGTATAAGATAAATATTGCACACCCAATATGAAGTGTTGATCTGATATTGTGACATCGCAATACAGATGTTGAACAAACCAATCTACTGTGTTTGTTTTAATCACTTCTTGCAGTTTAAAGCCCAGAGTTAGCTTCAAAATAGGCTTTTTTTGATAATTAGGAAACTTCTGTTGGCTGTAGATTTATTCAGTTTCAATATCTACATTTGTTCACAAAGCAAAAGGAAATATTGCATGAAAGGGCTCCCTAGGAATCCCTAAAATTAAAGTCAATAGATAACATCTGTAAACTTCCAAAAGCGCTTACCGAGCACTGCGCCTGTAAGATAAAAAATACATCTGTTAAAACATTTGATCAATGTATCTGTTCTCTTTGATATGTAGAGCAGGCTATGTAGAGCTGTTATCAGGCAATTCAAAAAGAAATATCAGCACTGAGGATTTTGATACATGACTCTAAATGATTAAGAAAACAATGTCAATTTTATTATTCTTTTAATTCACGTGAATTTATAATTCAGCGTCACTGATGTCAGACATGGCACAATGCATCTACAGGTTTTTCACCAAAAGTTACTATATGGATTCTTTTTAATATACTTTCATGCACATGCATGACATATTTAGATAGTAATTGGATATTTAAGTCTTGATTTCAATGCAACCTTAAAATTACAATTCCTACGAATGACCTCAATGGCTGTGTATTAACAGAACCTTTTTTTCTGTCATATACCTAATTTTACATCAACAGATAATCCAAAATGTTTTTCATCCATCTGACAGATAAAAGCTAAAGTATATGGTCTACAGTGTCTCTCTACTTAAAGAAACACACTAGAGAACACTAATAGAGATTAGAAGTGAAGATAAAGGGAAGAAAATAAAGTTTTAAATTACTTTCAAGAACTGCAGGAAATAGATATGTGTGAGGATTTGAGGAGCAAAATTAGATTCTAAGGGTAGTCCAGTGAATAATTAATGAGATATATTTTATTAAACCAGTTTAAACACAGGGTCTGTTGTCTCTTTCACTTTGTAAGAGCAACATATGAAGAAAAAGTCAATGCAGTTGGTGCACCATGGAAGAAGGTCAGGTTTGGAGGCATATGAGGGTGAGTAAATGATGACAGAAATTTCATTTTTCTTGATGAACAGTCCCTTTTAAATTCAACAATCAATCTTCAGCCTCTCAGTTCCCATATGGAAAATATACGTGGACTTCAAACAGTACTCTCAATCTAAATGATGGTTTGACTTTGCACTTTTATAATCTGTAAGGAGCTGCCTTGACTTTTTTGTTTCCAGAATGTTATTTTAAGGTTTGCTTTTGGTTAGCCAGGGACGTTTCTTAATGGAAATAGAATGTTAGTTTTGGTTTGCAGAATGTTATTCAAACATTATCTTAACATTCCAATAACATTAACCTGCTGTGAAACAATAATCATCCATCACACCCACGACCAACTAGTATAAGCGATATGGATGATGGATGTATGCCTATAATCAATATTATACAAATCTTTTTATTTATTTATTGTTTAATTAATAAAAATCATTTGAGCACATCAACCTTGATATGGAAGATTACATTTGTCCATGAATGGGTGAAAATGAAAATATTATTCAAAAATGACCAAAAATGTATGGATCTCATCAAAGTCAAACACAATTTGGGGTTTAACTCAAACTCAATTGACAGAATTTGTGGGATGTTACCCCAAGTGAAAGAAGTACTAAAGAATCATTTTTAGTGTACCAAGTATAATTTTAATGCACAAAGTAGCCTATATTATGGAAGTGTACTTTCTTTTTCACCTGGGACCTCAGAAAATAATTTTCATTCAGTAAAGGCAAACAAAGTAAACACTTAAATGTTAAAATATAAACTACAGATAACAATCATATGAATCATTGAATGATATAATAACTTAATTAATAATATTGATAGTTCATCGTCTAGCTGACTACGTCTTGTATTATTATTATTATTTTTTCTAAAATCCTGTCAAATGTGCACAAACTACTAGCTACTACTAAATATTGTAGAAACATCATTTTCTGTAAAGTTGCTTTGTAACGTTTTGTTTTGTAAAAAGCGCTAGGCCTATACAAATAAACTTGAATTGAATAACAACATTACCACCTAAACCAAAAATGAAACTGTAATAATCTATAAAGACCTAATGAGTCCAGAATGAAAACTGTATTTATTATTCATGTAAAGAAATCCACAGATATCTCCAAGATAGTTTGCTATCCATCCTGATGACTGGAACAGCTCAGGCCTCATTAGGTGTTTGAGGCTAATTAACTGTAAACATGAGACATATTACCTTTCTCTTCCATGCAGTTTGATTCTCAACATCCCTATCTAACCCAGGCAGCCCCTTTACTCATATATTTGACAGTAAAGGCATTATAAGCAAGAAGATGTAAACGAGAAAGAACATCCCTGTGCCGCTGGAGAGATCCTGATTTTTTTTTTTTTTTGGAAGCGACGGCGCGCACGTGACGGAGTGGAGCTGCCGCGCTCACGAGCCGTTCGTTAAACCCAAGGACGACGGAGAACCGAACCGAACCGGCTGAGACTCATCACAGGGAAGAAACAGAGGTTTTCTCGGAAGAAATATTCAAGCACAGAGACGATGGACGGTTATGGGCTGTGGGATGACGAGCTTTTCTCCTCATGTCTGCTCAACTTCACCTGCGAGGATTCATCTGAGCAGGTAAGAGCGTCACACCTCGGCATGCTTCCTCTGTCTGCCCCATGATTGCGTTTATGAGCCTTTTATCGCTCCTAATTCAGTTTGCGAACTGTACAGCGACTTTCAGCGGTGTCTTAAGTTAGTTCGTTTCTTGAGGTGATTTGTCCGTTGGGATTTGCCGCGCAGTGCGTTTTGGCGCCCCTATCTTCATGTAGCCTACTTTTTAAAAAGTTATTTATTTATTTATTAGTTAGTTATATGAATCTATTATAAAGTGGCTAATAGTGACATAATGTTTTATTTTGTGGGATGTAATGTTTAATATAAATAGTATAATTATAAATAAGTGTCACTGTTGCTATTACATGGATGATTTACCCAAAAATTTGTCATTAATTACTCGCCTTCATGTTGTTACAAACCCGTAACACATTCTTTATTTTTTGGAACACAATTTAAGATATTTTTAATGAAATCTGAAAGCTGACCCTCAATAGACCGGAAAGGGTCGTACTGCGATCAAGGCTCAGAAACGTAGCAAGGACATTGAATAATCGATGTGACATCAGAGGTTTAACCGTAATTTTTGAAAGTTACGAGAATACTTTTAAAATAAATGTATATAAAATAAAAAATAAACGACTTTATTCAACAATTCGTCTCCTCGGCATCACCCTGTAGAGCCATTTTGGAGAGTATTCGTTGAAAGTAAAGAGTGAATGCTGTTATTATTATTAACAGTAATAAAGTCATTATTACTGTTTTCTTCGAGTACAAAAAGTATTCTTGTAGCTTAAAACTCCTGATGTCACATGGATTATTTTCACGATTTCCTTGCTACGCTTCTGGAAATTGAACGTGGCAATATCCTTGCTGTCTGTGGAGGGTCAGAGAGCTCTCGGAATTCATCAAAAATATCTTAATTTGTGTTACGAAGATGAATGAAGGTCTTACGAGTTTGGAACGACATGAGGGTGAGTAATTAATGACAGAATTTTCATTTTTGGGTAAACTAACTTTTTAACGTTACCTCACAAGGCCTTTCACTTTTACTGAAGGTTGTCAAAAATGCTATTGAAATGTCTCTGTATATTTCAGTGGCATTGCTGTCAAAGAGTAATTAACTGGTGAAGTGGGTTTAGTTTTGTAGAGTTAACGAAAGTTGTCATGAGCATTGTAATGTTTGAAGCGGATGCCATTATAAATGTCTGTAAAATGGGAAGATTTTAAAAGGAGCAGTTTATAAATTCGTAAGATGTTACCTTCATGATGTGGTGTGGATATACAGACCAGACGACAGAAGACGTGTGCAGTGCTGAAAAGGAGCGGGGCTTCATAGGTCTGTAGTTACGAAGTTGTAGATCTCGTCAAAGTTTACCTCTCCCGTCATCAAAACCTTAGAACGGTCTATTCACGCATACATTTTCACAACTTTAAGGTTCAGTTCAAGCTCAATACTCGTGGGCTAATATTAACATAGAAGATCATTTTGAATTAAAACACATTACAGTAATCTAGGCTTATATAATAGATTGTAATCACAGCCAATAAATGAATGTTACAATACACTGTCCACAATCTAAACATTAGGTTTTACACATGCTGACAACATAAACTGCACACTTATCTTCTCTGTATAAAGTTTTGTATCCAATATTTAGATATTGCTTCCTTGTCATGCCAGTAAACCATGCAGGTAACTTTTACACAGTGTCCGTGAGGGAGGATGATGTAACTTCCTTGTTTACATGGATCTAGTGCTTTGACTGAAATAGCAGAAAAATATAATCTTGCCTCCTTCCAGTTGCCTGCGAGCATTCATAATTATCTGATCAGGAAAACCAGCCAAAAAACTCCCAACAAATCTTTACCGGATTTAAATTACATCGCTGATGATGAATTAGAAGTTAGGTACAAGTAGAAAAACCGAAGGTTTACACAACTTTATATATCAAATTATATATCACACACAACACACCACCTCAAATATGGCAAACAGAAGCTAAGATGCATTTGCTAGATGCACAAGCCAATGAAGTTTGTTCTTGCATGTCAAGCAAGCATAACACAAATCTTTGGTGCAAAGGCCTTTTTTAAATCTCTCAGGCTTAATTAAAAATATTTGTATTTTGAAGTCTTATGGGTTTGGAACGATACGAGGGTGAGTAACTGATGACAGCATTTCCATTTATCATACTGAAACCAAGTTGTATAACTTTTTAATATAGTCCTCAAGCAGCAGAAGTGAGTGAAGGGTGACCACGGTCACATCGTGTGCTGGACCACCGCTTGTTTTATCAATCTGACTGATGCAGTTCGCTTTCAATTCACAACGCGAATGCCTCGGTGAGGTTACTTGGAGATCAAACCCCCTTCATGTCCTTGATATCAATAATGAACACAATTGACTGAATAGGAAAATCCATAGCAGCAATGACAACTATGAAATAACAGCAAAGAGCTTCATCGTCCTGTTTTGAAGCAATTCAAAGCGAAATGTGATTTTGGAACAAATCTACAGAGATGTAAGGTATGGATCTGTGTGTCAGACTCACTTTGACATCAGTGCTCTAGAGATATTTGAAATGAAATTGCATTTGACACATATCAGTTGAGACATGTGCTGGGCAAAGTTTAAATGATGTATGAGTCTGTTGGTTGGAAAAGGCACCTGACATACAGGAGTATTGGATTGTGCGATTTCATAGCGCAAAGGCCTTACTTAAGACAACTTATGCTGGAATGTAGTGGGTGGATGAAGGCATTCTTCTGATGTTTGTGTATTTAAGCACTTGGGAAATAAGCTACTCACCTGAATGTTGTGAAGTTACGAGCTAGAAGGATCGTTTGTCTTTCAAAAGCTTCTTTTTTTTGTAGTTTTCAGTCAAGTGATGAACATTGTAAAACGCTTAACGTTGCTGCATGTACTAAAACAGTGATATTAAAGGATCAAATTCAGTATACACCTGATTGATGATGCATAATATACTGTATGAAGACGAGCAGATGAGCTCTGAATATGAATGCAGCTCACACGTGAAGCATTTACTTTATAATGATTTTCTATGTGAAGATGCTTAACATGGATCTTTGTGTGTTGCCTTCATATGTTGAGTTCATCTGCTTGCCTGTACATATGTTTTATTAATAAGGTGAATTTGTTCAATTTGGTTCTTCCACTGTATTAATGCATTGAGCCATATTAAGCATTTTCTTTATAATGGCTTTCTATGGGAGAACGCTTAGCGTGCATTATAGTGCATTGTGTTCGTAGTCTGGGTATCATCAGCATGCATCATCAGTAAAGTGTATGCTGATTTTTGTCTTGTGCTGGACTTTCAAGTTTCAGTGGCTTTTATTCTGATATTTAATTTGGAGCATGAATTCCTCTTAGTTTCCCCATAGTTTCCTGTTTTAAGAGGAAGTAGGCCATAATTGTCCAGGACTGCAGTAGGGTGCTCCATGTGTTTTGCACATACAGCTCAATCTTAGCTTTCAAAGCCCTTTGAAATGCGATATCTGTAAGTGATTCTGTTTTATTATGTGATTATTTTAAATAATTTATTTTGTGTGCATTAAGTGAGTGTGGTGGCAGTTCTATATTCATGTAGCATTCACTTGACTCATGCTCTAACATGTTTGTAATTTTTCTACTCATACTTCTACTCTACTCTTTCCAGAATATCTGTATCTGTGCTGTTGATTTATGAATTCATTGTTGTTCTTTGGCATTGTGTTTTTGAGAATGATAATTTATCTGATGGTTTACTTGTCATTTATGTGAAATTCATGTTTGTACATTTCCTTTTCTTTGTAGTTTCACACTTTTTAGGGAAACCTTAAAGTCTTTGTGGAGTTTATTGTGGAAGGATTAGTCTAAAACATTCAGTGAGGCTAGTGATGGATCTTTTTTTGGAATAGTTAACCCCAAAATTTAAATGTTCTAAACTTATACTCACCCTCAGGCCATCCAAGATGTAGATGAGATTGTTTATTAGATTTGAAGAAATGTAGCATTACATCACTTGCTTACCAACGAATCCTCTGCAGTGAATGGGTGCCGTCAGAAAGCGAGTCCAAACAGACAGTAATTGTGGATTACTATGATGTTTTTATCAGGTGTTTGGACTCTCATTCTGACGGCACCCATTTACTGCAGAGGATGCATTGCTGAACAAGTGATGTAATGCTACATTTCTCCAAATCTGTTCTGATGAAGAAACAAACTCATCTACATCTTGGGTGGCCTGAGGGTGAATAAATATTCAGCACATTTTCATTTTTTGGGTGAGCTGTTCCTTTAATATCACTGTCTAATTACATTAGTAGTTAGTAAAAATAACCGACGGGCTTTGTTTTGCCCTCCAGTTGAATGTTGCTTTATGGGTGTGTGACATCACAGCTATGAATTAACCGCCTTTTCCTGTCCTTTCTGTTAAAATCAGAACTGTGAAAAACAAGAAACTATTGTGGATAATAATTGTTTTTTTTTTTTAGCCTCAATAACATTGAGTTTTCCCTTTTGCTAAAAATTTAGACAAAAGATTGTGTTCATGCAAATTAATCTTGAACTACTAATAGGCAGTGCTCTGAATCACATTGCTAGTGTTTAAAAAAGTCAAATTTTAACATGCCATATGATTGCACCATCAATAACCCCCAAAGGATTCACTGTTTAATTGGTGTTCAGCCCTAAATTTAGAAAGGTAATTAAAAACCAGAGATGCCCCTCATTTCCAGAAACTTCCAGAGCCGATTACGTTGCTAATGCACTGAGCTCCTTCACTGTCTGCGTGCATGCAATCCGCTGCTGGGACCCAATGGGCTGAAAGCCTCGCAAAATATGCTTTTTTCACTGAAAAGAGGTGGACGAGCTAAAGAAAGAAAAAACTTTAGAGTGTGAGAAAGTGGGCTTTTGCCTTCTGCAGCCTTTTTCCTCCGGTCTCGGATGGACTAGAGAAATAAATAAATAAAAATAAGTGCAGTGTTGACACACTGTGTCCTTGTGGCCAGATTATCCACTCATGCCTGAGCAGTGGGTAAAGCCTCTACATTATTCAGTCAGCTGTGTTTGGCGTGCTGTGCCTGGGCTGAGAGAGAATGAGATGTGGAGAAATGCTGGGAATTTCTCTCAGAGAGACGTTCACTAGTTAAAGTTGGACTTCCTGTGCTTTCAGCACACATATCTGCCTTGCAGTCCGCAGGAGGGACCACAGGTTAGTTTATGTAGTGTGCTGTATTCTCTGGGGAAGCTCAGGTTTTGTTAGTGGGTAAAGCGTTTTCAAGGCCGCCTCCACTGGAGCGTCTCGTGAGGCTGCTGTCCAAGGTGCTGAAATTTTAATTGTACTTTTCATGTGGGCCTTAGAAATTCCACACGCAAACAGTTGTCAGTCGTTCTGTGCTCTTAAAAACTGCATGTTCGGTTTGTCTCCACTGATCAAACAAGTGCCTTGCACGAGGCTTGACAGTCTTTCAAGAAGTGGAAACAATGGCAGGCCTTATGAATACTTTGTTTAGCTTTCATCTTGCTATTCATTGTGTGAAAGTACATGCGAACAAACCAATATAATTTTGATTCAGCAAGCTTGCAGAAATGCACCGGTCCTTCCTCTTTGTTTATTTTTGTTGGTTTATCTGGGAATATGTGATATATTTAATTAAATGGTATACACACACACACACACACACAAACATTTGCTTTGAAACTAATAGAAAATTAATAATTAATTTCTCAAATGATTACAAAGAAAAGGCAATGCATTGAATTAAATGTGCAATAAAAGATGGAAAGTAGAAAGATGGAAGTGTTTGTATTATATACGACTTTGAAAAAAGATTACAGTGTGGATTTAAAGGTAAATTTGGACTTGTGTTACGAGCTGTATAATACATTATATCATACATTATACCATACATTTATAATTCATATCAATAAACAGCACTAAGAAAATACACTGTACAAAATACAATGTATTTATTTGTACATTTCAATGATACATTACAAAGGTAGAATGAAAAAAGCAGAGACAAAAGAGAAATAATAACAGTGATAGTGAGCAAATACTCTGAAGTTTTTGTTAATAAAATACATAAACACTTGAGAAATGGAAAGAGATACTTTCAGAGTCACGTAAAAACACAATCCTACAATACATTCACGAAACAATACAGAATTGGTAAGTACATTAAGACTGGAGATGGTGGGGAGGATCAAGCTGGAGAGATTGGACAAACATACTGCTGGGTCGATGAAGAGAGTAATCTAACTTTCTCTCATTTTGTGAAGTAAAGAACATCCCTGACCCGCACTGAGCCCTCTTTCAGTTCAACAGAATTAGACATCTTGCCAGCAGAGTTAGAACGACTACAAAGTCTGAAAAATGCTCTTTATGTTCATCTTACTTTGATATTATTACACAGTATTCTTTGTTATTGAAGTGTTCATAATAAGCCGCTCAGTATCTCATTATCAGATCATGTTGTCAAATAGAGGTCCACAGGTGCCTAACCAAAGTGTCTAATGGCTGAAATCACCTCTTTCTTTGTGGCATATTGCCGTGCCATGCATGAATGCCTGTCTAATCAGACTCCTCAAAAGATCTGCGGCATGTTCACTGCTGACCTGTTAGACATCTTTTTGTGTCTGGCTGAATAGTTTGGTGTGTGTAGCATGACAGTCTGGGCACATAGCAAATGATCTGGAGACAATAATAGCACAGAAATAACAGACCAGTAAATTATTCTCTTTCAGTTCATCCACAAGTGCTTAAATATATAGTCTCTTCTGCTCATCAACGCTGCATTTATGTGATCAAAAATACAATAACATCATTGATATGGTGAAATAGTATTACAAATTAAATAACTGTGAATATATGTTTTAAAATTTCAAAGCTGTATTTTCAGCATCATTGCTCCAGTCTTCAGTGTCACATGATCCTACAGAAATCATTCTGATATGCTGATTTATTATATCAATGTTGGAAACATTTATTTATTTATTTATTATTTTTTTATTTTTTTATATTTGTTTGGAACCTGTGATACTTTTTTTTAAAGATTTATTGATGCATAAATAATTAAAGAACAGCATTTATTCAAAATAGAACTCTTTTGAAAGAAATAATAATTTTATTCAGCAAGGATGTGTTAATTAATTTATATTAAAAATTTATATTATAATTTATATAAAAAAAAGTGATAGTCAAGACTTAAGGAGCATATTAATAGAACTGAAAATTCAGCTTTGCATCACATTAGTAAATGATATTTTTAAGTGTATTAAAATAGAAAACTTATTTTAAATTGTTATAATATTTCACAATACTACTGTGTTTTCTGTATTTTTGATCAAATAAATGAAGCCTTGATAATGAACAGAAGAGACTTCTTTCAAAAAACTTGCTGATCCCAAACTGTATTTGTAGATAAAGTTGTTGTTGTTGTTTTTATATTACAGATCAAGAAGTTGTTTAGCACCGTACAACTTGTACCACTTGTTGCATTTCAAGACCTAACAATGCAAGCCCTGGAAATACAAGGCATTAAAAAGCAAGCACTGTTAAGGAAATGAATGTTTTTTTTTTTTTTTTTTTTTTTCAGTTAGTGCTATTCAACATAAATACTTTATTTTTCTTCCATAAGTTTCTCACCTTCAGGTCAGTAGGTCTGATGCTTCTTCAGATTATCAGGGCTTGTTAGAAGAGGAAAGCAGCAGCATTATGTGAGCCTGAAGATACTGGGGTGGTTTTGTGTTGTCAGTACAGGGAGCATGTGTTTGATGATTGCTTTCTCTAAAGCTGATAATGGGCTCTTAGATCCAGCGCTTTACATCTGTGAAGCACAAAGAGTATCATCTCAACAGCACCTTCACTGTTCTGTGTAAGTTCAGGATGTGTTTCTGTGTGTGTGAGAGAGTTTGTGTCTGTACTGCCTCACTGTGGACTGGACACACACACACACACACACACACACACACAAACACACACACCTCCGAGCGAATCCCTACTATCTCAGTCTACTTTGCAATTACCTCCCATCCCTCTTTCATTTCCATTTATTTATTTATTACCTGTAACGACTCCGCAGGCTCTTGTTTTGGTGGCAAGCCTGGTCAGGTCTGGCCCGCATGGGTATATTAGTTTCCAAGGCCAATCTGCAGCAGATAGATGAAATTATTTTTTGGTGCTTTCAAGCTTCTTTGCCACATAGATGTATTCAGTTATAAAGCAGCAGCCGGTAGAGCAGCTGCAGGTCATTGTGAGAGGTGGTGAAGATTTTTATGCAGGGAATATTACGCTGCCACTTCTTGAACTGTCCTTATTTTGTGATTAAATAGATTTAGGCCTTGAGTTCTGCTGCTCCAGCACTTTCATCTGTTTGCTTTCTCCCTTGCGTGTTTTTGCTCCCAACACTTTTCCTCCTGTTGCTATTGAGAGGCTCATCACATGCCCGCTTTAAAAGACAGAACTGCAATTAGGTGAGATGAAGAACTGCAACTGCTGTTTTGTTCAGAAACAAAAAATAAAAAATAAATAAAGCAATGGGTTATAATATAGATTTTTTTTCATGAATGAATCAATGGTTATTAGAGTGTGGCATCATATTTATTGAATTGAAAATTTTGTCTGCATGCATCTTTTCTTATGTTTTATGCTGAATGCTTATATATATAGAATAATATATTGTGAAAGATTTTGTTGATGAAATGTAAGTCCTTTTGATGCTTTTTAAGAATCCTTCAAAAAAATCTATGTACAACCCCAAATCAGAAAAAGTTGGGACAGTATGGAAAACGCAAAAAAAAAGAAAGAAAAAGAAGTGATTTCTAAATTTACTTTGACTTGTATTTCATTGCAGACAATATGAACACAAAATATTTCATGTTTTGTCTGGTCAACTTCATGTCATTTGTAAATATACATCCTTTCCTGTCATTCAGACCTGCAACACAACTCAAAAAAAGTTGGGACAGTAAGCATTTACCACTTTGTAATGTTGCCATTCCTTTTCAAAACACTTAAAAGACGTTTAGGGACTGAAGACACCAAGTGATGAAGTGTTTCAGGTGTAATTTTGTCCCATTCTTCCTGCAAACAAGTCTTAAGGTGGGCAACAGTACGGGGTCTTCGGGGTCTTCTCTATTGGAGAAAGGTGGGGACTGCAGGCAGACCAGTCAAGTACCCGTACCCTCTTCCTCCACAGCCAGGACTTTGTAATGTGTGCAGAATGTGGTTTTGCATTGTCTTGTTGAAATATGCAAGGACGGCCCTGGAAAAGATGTCTTCTTGAAGGCAGCATTTTTTGCTCCAAAATTTCTATGTACTTTTCAGCATTAATGGTGCCTTCACAGAAGTTCAAGTTACCTTTGTCAAGGGCACTGACACAACCCCATACCATGACAGACCCTGGCTTTTGTACTTGTTGCTGGTAACAGTCTGGATGATCCTTTTCTTCTTGGGTCCGGAGCACACGGCGTCCATTCCTTCCAAAAATTACCTGAAATACTGATTCATCTGACCACAGTACACGTTTCCACTGTGTGATGGTCCATCCCTGATGCCTCCGAGCCCAGAGAAGTTGACGCCGCTTCTGGACACTGTTAACATAGGGCTTCCTTTTGGCACAGTACAGTTTTAACTGGCATTTGTGGATGTAACTACGTATTGTGGTACTTGACAAAGGTTTGCCAAATTAGTCCTGAGCCCATGTGGTGATATCGCTTATAGATGAATGATGATTCTTGATGCAGTGCCGCCTGAGGGATCGGAGATCACGGTTGTTCAGCTTAGGCTTATGCCTTTTACCTTTACGCACTGAAATTCCTCCAGATTCCTTTTAGTCATGTTATGCACTGTTGAATGTGAAATATCCAAATCTCTTCCTATCTTTCTTTGAGGAACATTGTTTTTAAACATTTCAATAATTTTCTCACGTATTTCTTGGCAAACTGGCGATCCTCGGCCCATCTTTGCTCCTAAAGGATTAGACCTTTCTTGGATCACCTGGTGACATCACCTGTTTCAAATCAAATCATTATTTAACCATTTTACCTCATTACTAGCCCTAAATTGCTCCTGTCCCAACTTTTTTTGAGTTGTGTTGCAGGTCTGAATGACAGGAAAGGATGCATATTTACAAATGACATGAAGTTGACCAGACAAAACATGAAATATTTTGTGTTCATATTGTCTGCAATGAAATACAAGTCAAAGTAAATTTAGAAATCACTACTTTCTTTTTTTATTTGCATTTTCCATACTGTCCCAACTTTTTCTGATTTGGGGTTGTATATACATTGAAATATTATTAGTACTGTTTGTATACTAACATTAAAAAAAAAAAAAAAAAAAAAAAAAAAATATATATATATATATATATATATATATATATATATATATATTAGTTCATCAAGCAAAATTGAAGAAAAATGTATCAAAAAGTGATAACATCTATAATTTTACAAGAGATTTCTGTTCCAAATAAATATAACGTTTAAAAGAACAGCATTTATCCCCCCCAAAAATTCAAAAAATGCAAAAAATTATAAAATAAATAAATAAAATTGAATGATTAATTAATTAATTAATTAAGGTTTTAACATTAATATCATGCAGCAACAGTTATAGTTAACTAAAACTTAAATCGTAAATATATTTATGTATACATTTAAAATTTAAAATTTAGTTAAATAGAATTTGTATCTCAATTTTATAATTTTCGGTAGTAGTTAACATGCTTTGAATAAATAGTCTTTTTTTTTATTTTATAAAACATGACATTTGGAAGTCTGATCAAATTATGGGTTAAGAATGAGATGTTAATCACAACTTATGTCTGGTTCATTTATCAAAAAGTCATGCAGAATGCATTATGAGATGCAGAGCATTCGCACAGTATTTATACTACATACTGCAGACATGGTGAGAGTGGTACGGGTGTATGTTATTCTGAACATCCAGTGCTGTCTCCTACAGTAAATCTGCTCAATTACTCATTGAGGAGTCAGAGACCTGCAGCTACTGTCCGACTGCCTTTATTTATTCTTTCCTCTAACTGAGCCCATCAATTAACATCAGTAGGATTCAGCAGATCAGCAAGTATTGCTGCAGTCCAGGCTTGTTAAGTCCGGCTCTGTGGGGCTCCGATCCATAAGACTTGGTAATGCTGCGGGCCGTCGGGACACACACAAACACTCGACCAGTGGACGCTCGACCAGTGCTGTCTCTCTGTCTCTCTCTCTCTCTCTCTCTGTCACATGCTGGATCCCCCTTCAGCAGAAAGAGAGTCTGCTAATTGAGCCAGGAAAACCTGCGGGGAAGAGGGTCTTCTCAAGTTATTCCACGTCACTTCCTCTCAGTCCTCCCATTAAAAGCACACTGTCCTTCTCCATTAACTCTGTCGCACGCAAAACCAGGCAACTGTAAGATGGATCGCATGCCTTTAAGTCAAAACAGCAAATTGGTTCTCATGTTTGGCTTTCAACACGTTTCTAAATGAACGTCGAGGCTAAAAACAATGTGGAGCGGAGCGCGTCATTCAGACAAGGCAGCTGGTGCTTTGTATGTTGCTATACTACAAATAAACGCAGTGGCAAAGGCAAATGAATATGATCTGAGTGTATTAAGATGGTTTATGGCACTCGTTGGCCCTAGAGGCCAATAGTAAAAGTCATGGCAAGCTGTCGAAGGCAAGACTAGAGGCCTGTTTAACCGACTGAGCTTGAATGTGACTGATTTCAGACGAGCGCTCGGGCAGATCAGGGAGTGTTTCTTTAGTTTTTTTTATTTTTTATGAGAAGGTATGTTTGAAGCAAACCAATTTCAGACAAGCTACCAAGGCACTGTTTAAGACACAACGTTGAATACATTTCGTCAACATTCAATGCTTATTTTCTGGGAAAAATGACGATTAAAAAAAAAAAAAAAAAAAAAAAAAAACTAATTCGAGTTCATCCTTTGACATGTACAGTCAGATCTTTGTGAAAAGAAAAAAATCTGATTTGTTTTTACAAATAAATGCTGCCACTGACAAATAAATGGACTAAAAATAAATAAAATTATAAAGGGACTGGCTAAATGACTTTTGGATTAGGGATAGTTCATAAAAAAATAAAATATTCTTTCTTCATTTAGCAAGCAAGCAAGCAAGCTATTTTATTTATATAGCACATTTTTTAAACAACAGACGCTGCCCCAAATTGCTTTACCAAAATAATAACATTAAAATCATACAACGAAACAAACATACCTTATTCAAAAGCTAAAGAAAACAAATAAGTCACATGGAAAGGGAGACAATTCCAGAGTTTGGGACCTAGCACAGAAAAAGCACGATCTCCTTTTGATTTTAAATTACAATGAGGGACCTTTAAAAGCCGTTGATCAGTGAACCTAAGGACTCTAGAAGGAGAGTAAGGAACAATAAGATCACTGACTTACTGATGATTTACCCATCCTTCATTTGGTCCAAACCTGGATGAGTTTCTTTTTTCTGTTGAACAGATATTTTTGAAGAATGTTAGTAACCAACAGTTGGTGGTAGCCATTAACTTCTATAGAAAAAAACAAAAACAAAAAAACAAAACAATGAAAATCAGTGTCTGTCAGCAACTGTTTGGTTACAAAAATTCTTCAAAATATCTTCTTTTGTGTTCAACAGAAGAAAGAAACTCATGCAGGTTTGGAACGACATGAGGGTGAGGAAATGATGACAACATTTCCATTAATGGTCTTTGTAACCATGTAATATGTTCATTTTATATTGGAGATATTGAAATGATTAGAATTTTCGAATTTGTTTTGAACTCTCTCACAAAAGACGATGCTGAAAAAAGTAGGGGTGTGCACGGATAGTCGAACATTTGAATATTCGTTCTGCTCTAATTATTCGATAAATAAAAATGATATTTGAATTTAGCAAAAAAAAAAAAAAAAAAAAAAGGTTCACAATAAAACCTAATTTGGTCACTTTCTGTGATTCTCCACGGCACATTTGAAGATGTATGCTAAAAAAATATTGAATGAATGAATTAGGAACCGTTCACATATCGCGGCTAAAAACACTTGGAAAACGCTAGGCGCGTCGCTTTCTCCTTCTTTCAAAAGCTTTTGGGCAGAAGCATTCCTGCGGCAAAAATGACGCGCTCTCTCCATTAAGACACGAAAATTTCAGCAAAGGATAAATCGCTTTCAGTACTAAATTTATTTCAAAATGGCAATTCATATACATCTATGATCAGCTGGTCTTTCATCTTGGCTGAAGGATGAAGCTGATTGGGTAGTTCTTGTCACATGACCCGCGGTGCGCTTGCGGCATTCTGAAAAGTTGAGATGTTTTTAACTCGATGCGGTGCGGACGCGCCTGGAAAAACCGCATGTGCATCGCAACCACGTCGCTTCCATTATGATCGCGCATACCGCGCGCCTACAATGGAAATAACGAACTTGAGCACGCAAAAGATACGATATGTGAACGGCCCCTAAGAACTGCGGTCTTCTACAGTACTTCAAATATGCTGTGGAGAATCACAGAAAGTGACCGAATTCAAGAACATTGTTGTGGCATCTCTCAAGCAACGAATAAACACAGCTAACTGTGAAAACTCCTCTTTTCGCGTCTGCAAATAGACCCTCGGCACAAACATCTCAGGTTTTTTGAACATTATCAGAACATTTTCCTTGATGCGAGTGGTGCGGATGCAGCTGCCACCAACGATGAAGAAGATGCAATGCCCACTCGTCGGAAAAGGCTGAGTCAGTTCTTCAGCGATGATTAGAGAGAGTCCAGCCGAGACGAGTGGGAACACTTCTTGCCGGAGCCATGTATTCCACCAGATGAGGATCCCATTCAGTGGTGAAACGAAAACACGAAGCGCTTCACAAAACTTATTCGCTTAGCACACCGTTATTTGTAAGTCCCGACAACGTCTGTGCCATCAGAGCACGTTTTCTCCACGGCTGGCCTTATTGTTAACAGACTAAGGAGCCGACTTTCCCCCGATCAGCCCTATGTTGCAGAATATAATAAAATGTCATTTTTTTTGTCATAATGTCATAAATGTCATAGCACAATACAGTAACAGCTATAATCCAGTACTTTACTTGTGCTTCAGTATTAACATATCAAAATAAGTGTACTTATTTAAGGCACAACAAAAGTTTATTGAAACATGATTTAAAATGTACTTTAAAGTGAAACTTGTAATTTGACAGAATAACAAAGAGCACCTTTTAAAAATGCACTTAAGTGTGTTAAGAAACATAGTCTTAAAAGTCTCTCTTTAAGGCACTTACCTGTAATTGGCTTTTTATTTCAGAAATGTTATATTACATGCAAATACACTTTTACAATCTATACTTTTTACGATTTGAAGTCCACCTACAGTGCACATACAGCACAATTAAGCACATTTAATTTTCAGCCTCGTCCTAGTTTTTATTGGATCTGTAGTGCAATAAGCTTGTGAAGGAAAAGTGGCCAGAAACAATCTAAGCTTATCACGCGACACAACCACAGCAATATGAAGATATGTGGAGCAGAATTTTGGACAATAATCGTGCAACTGATTTTCAAAGATACATTTTTGTTTTTGCATATAAAACAAAAAATCTGACACTTCGGTTCTGGTGTTTCACAGAGACGCAGGATCTCCTAACAGCAGCTCCTCACACAACCATGAAAACTGCAAATTACTATTAACGCTAGCAATTCAAGCGCGCTTTCTGAAGACGCTGACAGTCTACAGAGAGGCAGTTTTAAGTTAAAATCTCCAGAATGCCTTGCTGCCAGTCTGTCTTAATGGAAAGCCATTAATGCTGGAATGCCTGAACAAATGCTTCGGCTTGCAGGAATCGCATTTGTTACCGAGGGCATTTGTTATTGAAATGGGTGGCACGCTGCTATTTTGCACATATGGGCATGAATAATATCCCCAAATCCAGCAAGCTTATTTATGGCGAGAGGCTGTGTGTCTGTCTCCAGTGTTTTATTTGTTGGGTATATTCAGTTGCTGTGAGTCCTGACATCCTTGTGTGTGTTTGTTTCTTTATTGCTTTAGCTGTGGCAGAACAGTTGTCTCACAAGTCAGTTTAACATTATAGACCAGCTAGTTCTTCGTTTAAAAGATATTTAGGCCTAAATTTAAGATATATGTATTTGAATTGCATATAAAATGTCCATCTGTTTGCATTAGACAGTTTGACATAAGCTAATAATGTGAGGCATGCTTTTAGGCAAACGTTAAAAACAGGCAAGGTAATTTCTATAAGAATAAACTTTTATAAATGTGAATAAATATGTTTTAAGCCTCATGTTATGTTCTGGACAAAAAAAACAACAAAAATAAATACATAAATAAATAAAATGAATGAATAAACAAACAAACAAATACATACTTTATTTGCCCTCCTCACTTAGTTCTGGCCTACAAATTTTTTTATTAAATTTCTTGTAATGCTATATTATCTTTTTATCAGCTTTATTATTTTTTTTTAACTGTTTGAATGTAGGTCTCATTGGTTTAAGCTCAAACAGTAAATAATGCCAAAATTATCCATAAATAATGCTTTTCTTTTTTACTCAAAAACTGAGGCATTTTCAGCGCAACACAAGCATACAATAGCCAGGTTTCAACTATTTATCACTACTTTTTTAATTGCTTTTTTCATATTTTAATCATTTTACTTTTTTTAACTGAATAAATGTAATTTGTTTTTAACAAAGAGCAAGTTTATGCTGATTCTAAGCAATTTGAACCTATGCATTTTAAAAATACACTTTAAATATTCAAATAGATGCAAATAGTTAATAATGCACCGTTTATTTATTCATTTTTAATAGTTTATTAAATAATAATAATTATTATTATTAGTCTAGAAATCATACCTGTTTCTTACTGGTTTCATTTATGTACTTTATGACTGACAAACATGTATCACAGTTATGTGGTGTATAATCCAAATAAATAATATATAGTCTTACATTTAGGCCTAATTATTTTTTTGAGTATATTCTAGAGTGTAAGTTATCAATGTTTGTCATGGTGCTGGTGATAAAAGCTTATCAGCTTGACATTCATTTGTCTTTTTACCCATTAACTATGACCCCTTTTGAGCAGCTCTCCAGGTAACCTGTTTACGGTTTATTCACTGATCTTGTACTGCCACATTAGCTAATGAAGAAGAGCGCCTCTCAAAATGCTGCAGTGGCACTTTCCTGGGAACACCTCGTCCTGTATGTGCTGTACCTGACCGAGGACATAGAGCGTGAGAGACAATGGGAAGAGAGAGGCACTGGTCCCCTTACCCAAGGGCTCATTGGGACGGCCGGCCCATCGGTAATCAATAAGCTCACTCTTTAACTGTGTAAAAAGAGAGATTCACTGTTTAGGGCAGCACATAATCTGTTAGGACAACTTGACTTTGCTTCCATTGCCTGTGATTGCTGATCATTGGGCTGATTATGAAAATTGAGTTTTTCATCTGTATTTCCATACTCTATTTAAAATGCGAAGAGCCAGGCAAAAATACCAAATGCAGGTGTTTGTGTGAGAGCAACCTGCCACATGCATTCCTGGTTTATTACCAGGCAAAAATAAATAAATAAAAAGAGCACTTTCATAATGTACTTAATAGGGCAGCACGATGTGTCGTTTAAGCATCGATATCGCAATGTACGAATCCACGATAGTCACATCGCAGGATGTGCAATGTAGGCTGTTGTAGTTGATCTGTTATTTATAAACTGTACGGGTCAGCTGCTCCCCGGATTAATTGCACAGCTTAACCATCATAGAGTGAAAGTTTTGACAGGGCAGAGATAGAGAGAGAGGGGAGAGAGAGAGAGTGCGCAAGATTTTTGATTTTTAACCCATACTTTTATTATGACAATACCAAAAAAACATCAAACCATTATCACACAACCATTTAACACATCAAAAAACTAAAAATTAAATCCCCCTCAAACACAGTACAAAAAACCTCATTAAAACACCACTGCAATACAAAAGTTTCCAAATCCTGCATCTCTTTATAATATTTAAACTCAACCGAGATCCTGGACCTAATAAATGCCTTAAACAACAGTTCTCCATCTTGGCCATGTATATTATTAAATGTGCGCAAGAGAGAGAGAGAGATAGAGAGAGCGCGTGAGAGCGCGTGAGAGAGAGAGATAGAGAGAGCGCGCACGTGAAAGAGAGCGCGAACAAGAGAAAGAGAGCGCGTGAGAGAGAGAGATAGAGAGTGCGCGTGAGAGAGATAGAGAGAGCGCGCACGTGAAAGAGAGCGCGCACAAGAGAAAGAGAGTGCGTGAGAGAGAGAGAGAGAGATAGAGAGTGCGCGTGAGAGAGATAGAGAGAGCGCGCACGTGAAAGAGAGCGCGCACAAGAGAAAGAGAGCGCGTGAGAGAGAGAGATAGAGAGTGCGGGTGAGAGAGATAGAGAGAGCGCGCACGTGAAAGAGAGCGCGCACAAGAGAAAGAGAGTGCGTGAGAGAGAGAGAGAGAGATAGAGAGTGCGCGTGAGAGAGATAGAGAGAGCGCGCACGTGAAAGAGAGCGCGCACAAGAGAAAGAGAGTGCGTGAGAGAGAGAGAGAGAGAGAGATAGAGAGCGCGCGTGAGAGAGATAGAGAGAGCGCGCACAAGAGAAAGAGAGTGCGTGAGAGAGAGAGAGATAGAGAGCGCGCGTGAGAGAGAGCGCGCGCAAGAGAAAGAGAGTGCGTGAGAGAGAGAGAGAGAGATAGAGAGCGCGCGTGAGAGAGAGCGCGCGCAAGAGAAAGAGAGTGCGTGAGAGAGAGAGAGATAGAGAGCGCGCGTGAGAGAGAGCGCGCGCAAGAGAAAGAGAGTGCGTGAGAGAGAGAGAGAGAGAGAGCGCGCGTGAGAGAGAGCGCGCGCAAGAGAAAGAGAGCGCGTGAGAGAGAGAGAGAGAGATAGAGAGCGCGCGTGAGAGAGAGCGCGCGCAAGAGAAAGAGAGTGCGTGAGAGAGAGAGAGAGAGATAGAGAGCGCGCGTGAGAGAGATAGAGAGAGCGCGCACGTGAGAGAGAGCGTGCACAAGAGACTTTGACTTTTAAAAATCTTTTAATCAAACAACTAGTTTAATTACAATATTTGCACCACACAAAAACAAATAAATAACTAAATTAGATAATAATAATGATAATTCACAATTTTACCAATTAAACCATAACTCTCCAAAACCATTTCTCACCACAAGAGCATTTTTCACACTCCACCTTGCATCAAAAAAATCCATGTTATTTGTTAATTTACAATAGGCATATTCTACAGCAACCCTGTACTTTACTAATGATTTGAACATTCCAACCAGATCAATATTTTCCCCATCATTTTTACATGTGTGGGATTTCAAAATTGCCAACTTTGCTTGCCCTAATAGAAAGTTAGCCACAGTGCACTGTGCTTTCCATTCCTTCTTGTACTTCAAGCCCAAAATAAACAGATTTTTTGTAAAAATAAAGCCAAGTTCAGTAAATATTTTCCCCAACAGTTCAAACAAAGGAATTAATCTAAAACAATCAGAAAAAACATGAAAAACAGTATCAGGAGCATTACAAAATGGACATGTAAATGAAATCATTGCATTAAATTTTGAGACAAGACTATTTGTGGCCACAGCACAGTGGAGTATTCTCCACTGGAGATCCCCAGATCTCTTAGGAATAGGGGCTTTATACAAACACCTCCATGATGGAGTTAGTTCTGAGGAAATTGATAAATATTCTCTCCATTTAGTATCAGTCCGTCTTTTCAATTGAGCGTAGAACAAAGATTTCACACACATTCCATACAACATCTTTTTTTCCACATTCTGAAACAAAACATCTTTAAATCCCTTTAATAACAAAGTATTATTTAAATCTTCATCTAATTCAAATCTTATTTCTACTCTAAGATCTGGAAAGGTCAGGGACTTTTCACCATTTTCAAAAAAAGTTTTTACAAAGGTCAAAAAAGATTGAGGAATTTTTTTTTTGAAATCCTCTATTAACCCTTCAACATATCTTTCTGATCTCAGCCCAACTTGATCAGCTATCGATGAAGTCGTACGCCATTGACCTTTTGTAGAATCAATTAAGTCCATTACAGTGACTATTCCAGTCTTTAAAAACATATCAACTACTGTACTTGAAATCGATGAGTTCATTTTAAAAAGAGAATTAAAGAATAATGGTTCCAAGACACCGTAATGTTCACTCTCCTTTCTGACCTTCTTCAACAATTGCCAAGCTCTAAACACAGACTCATAAAACTTTAAAATACAACGACTTACTCTTGAGACAAAAGATTTTTCAATTAAGAACAACTGCTTATCTATTCCGATTCCTCCTATATCTTGTAGAATAGACAAGCTGTATGCAATCCAGGGAATCTTATCTGAGCAGTATAGCAATTTCTGTAATGTTTGAAGTCTCATTGTTTTAACTCTTGCTTCTAAATCTATGAGTCCTTGTCCTCCTTCAGTCACTGGGAGATATAAAACCCCCGGAGGAACCCAATGAAAACCATCCCAGAAAAAATTGACAAAACTTTTTTGAATTGTAGCAAGTAGCTCTTCAGGAGGATCCAAAACTGTAAACCGGTGCCACAACATTGAGGCTGCCAAGTTATTAACAATTAAACATCTCCCTCTATAAGATAACTTTGGAAGGATCCACCTCCACTTTTGGAGTCTACCTGTAACTTTATCAGCTAGACCTTCCCAATTCTTTTTCATGTAAAGTTCAGTTCCCAGATATACCCCGAGAACCTTAAAACCATCCTTAATCCATTTACATTGTTCTGGAAGCCGAGGAGGGTCTATATTTTGCCAGTCTCCTAGTAGCAGAGATGTACACTTATCCCAGTTAATTTTAGCAGATGTTGCTTTCTGAAATATTTCCAGGCTAGAAATCAAAGCAGATACATCATCGGTGTTACTGATACATACGGTTACATCGTCTGCATATGCTGTGAGTTTTACAGGTGGAATTTCTGGAAACCTAGGAACAACAAGCCCATGCAATTGTTTCCTTAAAATTGACAGAAAAGGTTCAATAGAAATGGAGTACAAAAGTCCGGAAAGAGGGCATCCTTGTCGTATACCTCTAGTTACTGCAAAAGGTCTAGAGAGGCACCCATTAATTCGCAGCATACTAGATGTTTCACTGTATAATAATTTAACACAGGAGATAAAATGTGGACCAAAGCCAAAAGCCTTCAACGTCTTTAGTAAATATAAATGATCCACTCTGTCAAAAGCTTTCTCTTGATCTAGAGATAAGAGTCCAATGTCAACTTGATGTGTTTTGGCAACTGTAATGATGTCTCTTAACAAAAATAGGTTGTCGAAAATCGTTCTTTTGGGGATACAGTATGACTGATCCTCATGAATTATTGTTGCCATACATTTCTTCAACCTATTGGTTATAGCTTTTGACAGTATTTTAAAATCAGTACACAGTAATGAAACAGGACGCCAATTCTTCAGGTATCCAAGATCTCCTTTTTTGGGTATTAAAGTCAGTACTGCTCTTCGACAGCTCAAGGGTAGAACACCTTGGTTAAAGGACTCCAGAAAAACACGATACAAGTCTTGTCCAAGCACATTCCAAAACCCTTTGTAGAACTCTGCAGACAGACCATCCAGTCCAGGAGATCTGCCACTGTTCAGCTCCAGCACAGCACTTGACAGCTCAGAAAAAGTTGGAAATCCCTCCAGCTCCTCCTTCTCAGTCGATGACAACTGTGGAAGACCTTGAAGAAGTTCTTCAACTGCTGCTTCCTCACAGTGTTCTGACTGATAGAGATCCTCATAAAAAGAAATAGCAGAAGCTATAATTTCTCGCTGGTCAGTAGTTTCACTGTCGTTAGAAAGTTTCAGCTTATGGAAAAAATTCTGCTCTTTTGGCTTTCTCTCTAGTCCAAAAAAGAAGGCAGTTGGGGCATCCATTTCATTTTGCTTTAAATATCTGGTTCTCACAAGAGTTTCCTTCTCCTGTTCATCCAATAAATCCTTCAAAAGGCTTTTATTCGTTTTTATGATGTCAGCTGACAATAATCTGCCTCCTTCATTAATGTAGCTTTGCTGGAGAATTTCTTGCTCCAAAATCTTCATTTTCATTTTCACATTTTCTGTATTATGTGCAGTGTATTGTTGACAAAAGTTTTTTATCTGCACCTTTCCGAGGTCCCACCACTGATTTAAAGATGAATAACTAAATCTCTCTTCCCTCCAAGATTTCCACAAGAGATCGAAAGAGTGCACAAAGATGTGATCGTGCAGTAATCTGCTATTAAAGTGCCAGTGTGTCTGATAGGGTTTAGACGACAGAACAGACATAGACATAGAAATAAAATGGTGATCTGACATAAATGTTGGTGAAATACAACTGCCATAAAATCTTCCTTTACTACCCTTTTCAACATAAAAACGATCCAGTCTCGCAGCAGAAACCTTATTTGAATTCATTTTCAACCAAGTGTACTGTTTAGCATGAGGGTAAGCCTCTCTCCACACATCTACCAACTTGTGTCTGTTAATTAAAGATTTAAAAACAGCCGCTGAACTAGGATGAGGTTCCTCATGGTTTCGATCTAATTTGTGATCTACAGTACAATTGAAATCACCCCCTATTATAACAATGTTCTCCTGAGGACATTTTAACAATTCTTCAGAGAGTTTTCCAAACAAAACACTTCGTTCATTTCCTATATTAGGAGCATAAATGTTAAAAAAGGAAAACCTATTATTGTCTATTGTTAGATCAGCCCGTAATAAGCGTCCAGGCAATATTTCTAGAAAGTCTGGATCATTTTGTACTCGTTTTGAAAATAAAAACGCAACACCAGCGCTTAGATTCGTACCATGACTTAGTCCAATATTACCCGACCATTCGTTTGTCCAGTCAACTTCATTACAGACGTCAGTATGTGTCTCCTGTAACATAATCACATCCGCCTTTTTAAGATGTAAATACTTAAATAAAGCAGTTCTCTTCTGTACATCCCTACAGCCATTTATATTTAAAGATCCGATGTTAAATGATGCCATGAGGATTAAAAAAGAGAAAAGACACATAATCCAATATATCCTGTTCATTATGACTATTTAAGGTTTTTTTTTTAGTCTTTTTCTAACAGCACTAACAAACTTTTTAAGTCGGTAGCGCTTAGGTTGATCTAGTTCATCTAAAGTGGCCTTCTTCATGGCAACTAGTGAAGACTCAATAAAAAGCCTTAAATCAGCAAAGAACATTTCAATCTCTGGCTTTCTCTGATTTTTTGTTGCATTTAAAAAGTCATTAATTTGTTCCACAGTATAATAACGAGACTTTGCAACTCTCCCAACAATATTTCCCTGTGAATTAGTTTCAGACAATTCCTCAGCAATCGACTCTGAATAATCACTGTCCGAGTCACTATCTATTACTTGCGATTGTGAAGCATCAATGTCAGACACTTTACCACTTAATGCCTGCGTCTCGTTCAAGCCATCAGTCACTACAGGCTGACCTTGCTCTCCAGGTTGCTCTGGCTCAACAACAGCCTGCCCACTGTCGCTGGATCCACGCTGTCCAGCATCAGCTATTTTAGCAATAGTCTCATTTATATCAACACTACAACCTTGCTGCACCTGCTCTCCGATGTCAGTAAGCGCAGGGCTTTCCACGCTCGGATCGGGCGCTGCACTTTCACTATTCTCTTCCGACGGACCACTACTCCCTGGAGCGTTCAAAATCGGCTCTGAATTAGATTCGACTCCATTTCCTGCTGTTTGAGCCTCTTTAACCAGAGGACAGGTGGTTTTAATGTGACCATATTTTCCACAAATAAAACATTTCATGGACTCGGTGCTAATAAAGATCGTGTAATCCTTTCCAAGCACCGTTAGTTTAACCGACACATCAAGCGTTGCAAATTCAGCACTCAGTATCATAACAGCCTGACGTCTGAATGACATGACATGTTTCAACTCTGGAGTTTTCAAACCCAGAGGAATCATCTTAATCTTTCCAACCAATTTTCCATAACGAGTTAGAATATCCTCAAGCGCTTTATCAGAGATAAACGGTGGTACGTTTGACAACATTACCTTTTTCGATAGGTTAGACAGGGGTAATACAGGAATAAAAACATCATTAACGATCAAACCACACTCCACTAAATGATTGACCATTTCAACTTCTTTCAGAAAAACAACCATTGCTTTATTCATTCTAGAAGCAGACATGATGTTTTGTGCACCGATTTCTCTGCCAATTGCAACCAAAACGTTCTCAATGGACACTGACGCGTCTGCCGGCATGCACTTGCACGCATGCCGCGCGGACAAACAGGAAAAACCATCGGAGTTTGAGCCCATCTCTATCAGCTAAGCTGACAGAGGTCAGCGCCCCGACTCTCTATCCTCTAATCCAAAGCAATATTCAAAAGGAATAAACCCAGAAAAGAAGGAAAAGTTTGAAACTCACTCAAACAAGCCGCTCAGTCGCTCATACACACGTCCCAAACGCTCCGCACTCGCGCATGCGCACAGAGAGAGAGAGAGAGAGGGAGAGAGAGAGGGAGAGATAGAGAGCGCGCGTGAGAGAGAGCACGCGCAAGAGAAAGAGAGTGCGTGAGAGAGAGAGAGAGAGATAGAGAGCGCGCGCAAGAGAAAGAGAGTGCGTGAGAGAGAGAGAGATAGAGAGCGCGCGTGAGAGAGAGCGCGCGCAAGAGAGAGCGCGCGCAAGAGAAAGAGAGCGCGTGAGAGAGAGAGAGAGAGATAGAGAGCGCGCGTGAGAGAGAGCGCGCGCAAGAGAAAGAGAGTGCGTGAGAGAGAGAGAGAGAGATAGAGAGCGCGCGTGAGAGAGATAGAGAGAGCGCGCACGTGAGAGAGAGCGTGCACAAGAGAAAGAGAGTGCGTGAGAGAGAGAGAGAGAGATAGAGAGCGCGCGTGAGAGAGAGCGCGCGCAAGAGAAAGAGAGTGCGTGAGAGAGAGAGAGAGAGATAGAGAGCGCGCGTGAGAGAGAGCGCGCGCAAGAGAAAGAGAGTGCGTGAGAGAGAGAGAGATAGAGAGCGCACGTGAGAGAGAGCGTGCACAAGAGAAAGAGAGTGCGTGAGAGAGAGAGAGAGAGAGATAGAGAGCGCGCGTGAGAGAGAGCGCGCGCAAGAGAAAGAGAGTGCGTGAGAGAGAGAGAGAGAGATAGAGAGCGCGCGTGAGAGAGAGCGCGCGCAAGAGAAAGAGAGTGCGTGAGAGAGAGAGAGATAGAGAGCGCGCGTGAGAGAGAGCGCGCGCAAGAGAAAGAGAGTGCGTGAGAGAGAGAGAGATAGAGAGCGCGCGTGAGAGAGAGCGCGCGCAAGAGAAAGAGAGCGCGTGAGAGAGAGAGAGAGAGAGAGATAGAGAGCGCGCGTGAGAGAGAGCGCGCGCAAGAGAAAGAGAGCGCGTGAGAGAGAGAGAGGGAGGGAGAGAGACCGAGGGAGAGACAGAGGGAGAGAGAGAGAGCGCGAGAGCGATATGCTCTCTCTCCCTCGCGCATATTAATCAATTGACACGATGGTGTCGATGTTTAAATCATTTAAAATGAGAATGTAAGTGTGCTCACCCCATTTTTGTTTGTAAGAAAAAATTTGATTAGATTTCATATCGCAATATATATCGCAGAAAATAAAATATCGCAATTTCATTTTTTCCCAATGTCGTGCAGCACTAGTACTTAATGTGTTCTATTTTCATGCACTAATTTTGTACTTAATATAATAAAAATTATGCTTTAGTTTTTCTTGTAGAACGTGTACACCACTTCTTTCATACACTAGTTCAAGATAGTGGTCGCCAATATAAAGCCAATATGATTTTTAAAAATTATTAATATTTAAGAAATTTGAAATAATTTGGCAATGGATTAAAAACTAAATGTGTAAAAGAAACATTCTTATACTTTAGATGACAGTAGTTTTCACAAATAAATAAATATTTAATAAAAAATATAATAGAAAGAAAGTAAACACTGTAACCAACAGGGCACTCAGTATTCTGGGAAGTTTGTGTGCATTAGGAATTATATTTTTCAAATAAAGCCAAGGTAACACTCATTTTACACTCTATTGAAGCATCATCATTAAAAATGACAATGCATGATATGAGTTTCTGTAGAAATAGTAATGAAGTATATTTTAGTTTACCATAAATGTTTGTTAGTACATTCAACAGCACTTTAACCAGATTTCAAAGACAATAGAAATAATTATGAAATTACATATAAAGATGTACTGAAGTCCTACTTAAGTGACTAATTGCCTTTTGTGTAAATTATAATAATATTTTATTGATTATTTGATATTGTAGTTATCATGAAATTATGTGTCTGTTCACACTTAATTATATCTTTCTGAAGTATATTATTAAAGTATTGGAGATACTTTTAAAGCAGAGATGCTCCGCTTGTACATAAGTGAACGGGAGAAATGATAACAATTGTTAGAAGATGTTTGCGCATTTGCTTGGCTAGTTTGAGTGTGTGTGTGATAATGTCGTCAGATTTGATATTTTTTTAATTATTGAAATGTCATATCTATTTTAAGTTACTGGAATGTAATTTGACAAACAATTAGTTAGATTTACAGTGCCATTGAAGTAAAAAGGAGCTGATCTTGCTTGGTCAGAAATAGATGCACGGGGACAAATATGACCGACTGTGCTGCTAATCGCAAATCCCATCCCTTCTATAAAGTATAGGATGAGAGAGGACAAGAAAAGATGGGGAGTCAAGGGAGAATACAGGCAGAACAATATTGTGAGGATTCATTTTCTGCATCGACAAAAAAAAAAAAAAAAAAAAATGATCAGAGGCCATGGCTAATCCAGATTATTTAATTAATGAATTACATTTATTTAATTAATTACATTTATTTAATTAATTAATAAATAATTAATTTATGTTTTAAAAAATATTTATTTACATTTATTTTATCATTTTATTTAGTTCACATATATATATATATATATATATAAATATATATATATATATATATATATATATATATATATATATATATATATATAAATACAAATGAATTTATTTGAAAAGGAATGAATAAATATACGTATTTATTTTAATAATTTAATAAGTTATTTTTAAATTTTATTCATTCATTTTATTTAGTAATATAAAACATAATGAAAAATATTAAATATATATTAAAAATATATATATATCTTATTTATTTAAACAATTGAATTAATAAGTAAAATGTGTTTATTTATATGAATAAATACAACATTTATTTATTTATTGATATTAATAAATTATTCAATAATGAATGAACAAACACAATTTAATTCTTACTTTCTTAATCCATGTAATTATGTAGCTGTACGTGTTTTTAATGCTTTCAATGCTATAAAAAAATAAAATAAAAAACTCCTCTTTAAAGTGTGTTTTATTCTTTTGCACTCTTCTGCTTTTTTATTCCCATGCAAAGCTTGCGTGCATCTCTAAAATATGAAAGTCAGATTTCATTATGTTTTGTTTGCTCTTGCTTTTTTTTTCTGTCCATTTGTTTGCTTCATCAGCAGTCTCCAGGTGTCACCAGTAGGTGCTGAGATGCAGAACCATCCAGAATGTGCAACCTCTCTTGCCACATGCTGTGTCTGTACCTTTTCATGCATTTCTTATGAGCCAATCACCTGGGGAGCGAGCAAGATCCAGAACGCTGATTGGGCCCCTGGTGCCTAATCAAGTGCCTTAGCCACAGTTGGGCATTTGCATCATTTGATAAAGGGACTTCACCACCACAGCTGCCCTTCATCTGTCACTAGTGTGATTTCTGCCCTTTTGCACTGCAAATTTATGCTGTAAAATGCATAAAGGGCTCCGGCAAGCACAGCATTAATGACATATTTTAAAGGCTACAAAATATAAGGCATGCTATGCCTCCATAAAACAAATAGTAACCATTTCATCTGAATAATGCATTATAATTTTTCCAGAAAAAAAATACCTTGAAATATCCACAAAGTGATGCTAATTTCAGTCGTTCTGTGGTATTCATAGATGCTGAGAGCATGAAGGTCTTTCACTGATTGTTTTCTTTTTATTAGTTCTTTTCTTTTCCCCATTGAGCCGATTTAAGGGAAAAAGATGCTTAATTATTTAGTCCTATCTGTTACGGCAGAAAAATCATAAGGACACTAACATCCTACAACAGGCTAAATCTAATATTCACCCCATCGTGTGTCAAGTTTGGATGTTATTCCTGTGGAAATTCCTTTTCTGTCAACTCATGTTATAGTCTGGGGATGCACAAAGCTGAGGTGAATTCTGAACAGGTGATTTCTTTTTTTCCTATTTTTTTCAGACTCTCTGTCTCAATATTTCTGTCACTGACTCTTCTTTCACTCCTTTCTTTATCTCTCTCTCTCTCTCTCTCTCTCCCTCCCTCCTACACACACACACACACACACACACACACACACGCTGAAAGCTTCACTGAACAGAAATATGAGCGTTTAACAGGGTTGAGCAAAATATAGAACTTAAGAATTTTACTTCCTTTCAGTTCACACGTTGGAATGGAAACTGAACCCACGGGAAATGGAGTTCGAATGACAAAAAGAGAACTGGAAAAGAGGAACTGTAATTAAAAGTTCAATACTGTTATTTTATTTAGTTGTTGCCATTATTGCTATTATTTAAGCAGGATGAGCATCATATTTCATATTTATTTATTTGTTTAGTAATTTTTTATTTTTTTTGTCCAGGAGTGTCTCATTCATTCATTCATTCATTCATTCATTCATTCATTATGTTGTTGTTAATATTACTATTATTATCTGAGCAGGAGGGACATTGTATATTTCATATATTTTTTTATTTATTTGTGTTGATTGATTTATTGATTTATTTTGATTTATTTTTCCAATTTTTAAGCATGATAAATATTTTATTTAAAAAAAAAATATTTGTATTGATTTACTACTGCTACTAAGTCTTATTATTATTATTTGAGCAGGAGGAGTATCATGTTTTATATTCTTCATTTTGTTTATTCAGTTGTTGTTGTTTATTTACTTTCAACATTTAAAGTTTATTAAGGCTATTTGATTTACTTGCTTTCTTTCAGACAAGAATTATACTGAAAGTTTGTTTTCATGTTTTCATTTCAAGAAATTGCACATTAGTTGCATGAATATAATTGAATTTCAAGCTCTTTTTTAGTTAAACCTGTATTCTTTTTTCTACTTTAATTCAAATTTAGAGATTGAATTGGGATTTAAATGGTACTTTTCGATTCACAAAAACATAACAGCAGCCCTATCAGCATTAAAAGTCTCATTGTTTCTTATTTGTCTCATATGCACAAAAATATCTTTCGTTCATTATTCCATTTCTGTTCTTCTTTTTATCCAACTTCTGGTTTTCTGTGGTGTGGGAATTTTCCTCTTCCTCATATTAATACAAAAGATGGCACATGTGAACAAATCATGTTTGATTAAGACGCCCATGGTGCCTCCTCAAATCTTCCACTGTGAATATTAGGTTTAAAAGCTTCAGCCTGCTTCAGTTTTTGTCAGATATGATCGTCACAAGAAACGTGTGATTTTTCCCTCTCCAGAAATGCCTACATTTGGTATTCACTAAGGATCATTTTTTTAATTTTTGTAACAGCCTCACAATATAAACTCCCTGCCACTCATTGCTCCCTGAAAATTTACATATAAAGTGTCTGATAAGCATATTTATGTGTTGGCTTTGTGAGTTTGCACATTACAATGCCCAACATAAAAGAGAGGGGGGCGAGTGACGTGTTTCGGATATCTGTTTAAAAAAAAAAGGAAAGAAAGAATGAATGCGAGAGCTGTGGGGAGACGGGACGGGGTGGGTGCGGGTGAGAGCGCAAACGCATGCAGGAGATCCGTCTCAGCATTGTCAGGAGGATTTACGGCACAGGTGTGCTGCCATCAATCAAGGCGGCATATGCCAAAGACAACTTGGTGTCTCGCTGCCATTTGTACGGCTGTCCACACAAATTGATCCTTAACAAGACGCCTCTCCTCCCCTTCTAAAGCGAGGCTCGCCTTTTAACAGAGCCATGAGCGGCGTGCATGTTTACCCTAATGTTGGGGAGAAATTAAATGTGACACTTTGCAAATGGTTGCATCCATGAAAACCAAAACCAGCGACGATTCTCGGATGTTAACCAACTAGGATTGTTTTGCTGCTTTAATATTCGGAGATTGGCTTTGATTTATAGGGGGTAAACGCACATTTGTTTTGCATAGCTGAGATGAATATTGTTTACTGAACTGAGATTTTTCGAATTTGCTGACATGTTTTTCTTTGCTTTTATGGTTGCATGGGTGAAATCTAACGTCTAACCTTTAGTAATTAGTCATGAATACGCAGATATTAACTACTGATGTGTGCCATCTGATTTTCTTTTAAATAGATAGAATAATAAAAAAGATTTAGGGCCCTATCATAGACCCTGGTCCAATGCAATGCAACACAAGGCGCAGCACATGTGTGTTTGCTAGTTTTAGTCTAAGGCGCCGTTAGCATTTTCCCGTCCAGCGCCATGTCATTTAATTAGCAAATGCATTTGCGCTCATTTGTGCGCCCATGGGTGTGTTCAGGAGCATTGCTAGCGCATTGCTATTTTAAGGAGTTGAAAATAGACTGCGCCATAGACCAACTCAAACCTGGTCTAAAATCTAAAGTAAATGGCGCAATATTTTTTTGTTATTTAAAGAGCGCATTGGTAGAAAATGCGCCTCTGGGCGAGTCCACAATGCGCGTTGACTTTGCTTATTACACACAGGGATGTGCATCACACAAACATGCCAATATTAAAAACAAAAGGATTACAGTGTAAAATAATATTATTGTGTAGGCTACATAAATCTAAAAATGTAATGATGGATAATCATTGCGTGTATTAGAATTAGGCAACCTATTTGCAATTTAGCCTATTACTACTACTTATAATGGTGAATGAAATTCTACTTCATCCCATGCCTTCTTCACCTCGGGAAGCTGCTTGTCCCGTAGATGATCTGCTCGCGTGCTTTAACTTTGTGCATGAGCAGATAGTTTTTTTCGCCATGGCACGAGCGCATCACGCTCTTAAAGGGAATGGGAGATGACACTCTGGTTTATTGAACGTTACGCACATTACTTATTAAGAGAATAGGGACATCCCATTACAAAAATGGACCATTTTTCCTTTGTTAAAATAGCAAATGAGCAGATAGTTTTTTTACTGCCAATTGCACTGATAAACATTTATTGTAAACTAAAATATACTTTAATATGATTTGTATTGAAATTTATTTCATGCATTGTAATTATACACATTTGTAATGATGAAGTTAAAATTTGGTACATTTAAAATACATTAACCTTAAATATATTTTTTAAAACATATTATAGCACTTGACATGTGTTTTACTATGTTAGTCAACACATCAAACTACGTGTACTTCTTTAAAACATGAATATTATTAAAACAATTATTTAAAATGTACTTTAAACTTTTAGTATTAATTTAATGCAATGGATTAAAGACAAATACACTTACGTGTCCTTTTCCATTAATATTATGTGGAAGTATTTTAGTAAACGACAAATGCACATAGTTAAGGATTTCCTTGCAGCATATAAAGTAGATTTTAAGGACCAGGAATGAACAAACTTAACTGATCACAATGATACTGCCATGTTCAACCAGGTGCATTTGAATCTGCCTATGGAAAGCATATTTAATTTAGCCTTGTAAACAGTCCTCGTTCCTTACTGTAAATCGTCTTACAACCACATTGAGTGAGCATAAACATTTTTTGTGAACTAAGGAATTTCAATTTGCCGTTTCAGTCACTCGTTTTTGATGAAACAAAATGTGCATAAAAACAGGGTAATGGAAACATAGCTAGCTATTGTGATTGATTTCACAATTCTGAATTTTTCCTCACAATTATGAGTTTACATCTTGCAATTCTGACTTTTTTCTCAGAATTTTGGGATATAAACACAATTGCAAGACATAAAGTCAGAATTGTGAGATGTTAAACCTGCAATGTCAAGAAATTTTTTTGAGAAAGTCAAGTCAAAGTAAACTCAGAATATAAAGTCAGAATTGTAGCAATTCTATCTTTTTTCTTGCGATTGCGGGTTTATATCTCACTTTTCTCAGAACTGTGAGATATAAACTTGCGATTGCCAGTTATTTTATCTAATTTTTCATCTGAATTGTGGGTTTATGTCTGGAAATTCAGATTTTTTGCTAAATTCTGACTCGGAATTGTGAGATATAAACTTGCAAGTTATCTTGCAATTCAGATTTTTTTTTTTTTTTAGAATAGCAAACTTATATCTCGCAATTGTTACTTTATAACATGCAACTGCAAATATTTCATGCAATTCTTTATAACTTGCAATTATAAGTTTGTCTTTACAATTCTGAGAAAAAAAATGTGGAATTGCAATTAGCTTACCTTTTATTTATTCATTTAGTGGCAGAAACAGACTTTCGTAAAAGCTGTTGCAAAGTGAAAAGTTTTATTTTTATTCGTTCCCTTTTTGAGATGTCATGAGAAGTTGAGAAGTTGGTGGCAGTCCATATGCTCTTTCTCACTGTTTTCCAATCTTTATCATATTACATATAGTGAAGCACTGATCCCACATCATTTATGAAGTGCCTTTTATTAACTGAAGCAAACTGGTATCGGCATCACAAAGAAACCAGAGTCCAACTTCCTGCTGATGCAGCAGATGCTCGGCCGCGTTCACTTCAGCGTGATTTGAGACGAGCAAAATAGACCTCTAGAATTAAAGAAACAGGCTGTACTTGTGAATTATTGATGCTGATGATTTACCAATCTCAGTGGATCTGCCAAGAACAGAAAGCTTCCTTCCGTTATTCTATACGTATGGCTGTTGCTAATTCAAGCTTGTGAAAGTGGGATGTTTTTGCAGCTTCAAATGGAATCATCAAGAAAGAATTTCCTTTGCCGCCAAAGAAATAAGCTGCCAATTATTCCCTCAATCAATCTAGCTTATTTCTTAATGCCTTGTTTTAGAGTGGGTATTAAAACTTTAAATTAACATTATCACTTCATCTCCAGAGGGAGAATCGAAGCCCAGGGAGCATTTAGTCTTATTTCACTGACACATATGACCAAGAATGGGAACGTGGAAAGCAATACAATGACTTTGTCTGTGGCTACAGGGGATTTATCAGTTCAAGAAACGCTTTACATCAGCTGTTGGAAATCCATATCAACAACATCAAACTTTAATCCGCATTGCCTAACATTAGCTCAATAACTTGATATTTGTGTCGGACTTCATTAAACTTTTCTTATTTAATTTCTGTAACATTTATATACAGTAGATTGGGACAAATGGGACATGCTGCTATCACTTTTTCCAGCTGGCGATGTGTCTAATAGAGAGGAAAACTCTTAATAATAAAGCTTCCTTATTGGCATTGATGGTTCCATAAAACCTTCAACATACATGGAAACTTTAAATTGCTCAGAAGTTTCTTTAGAATGGACATTAAGAAAAAGTGGTTCTTTTAAGAGCTGATCACTGAAAGGTTCTTTAAGGAACCCAAAATGATTCTTCTATGGCATCGCTGTGAAACTGCCTATTTGCAACCTTTATTTTTAAGTGTGCGATGCCATAGGAGAACCCATTTAGGCTGCTCAAAGTCCCTTTAACTCTTAAGTCTTTAGAAGATCATCTGTATATAGGTGGTTTAAATAACCCAGAAATGGTTTCTTTACAGCATTGCCTCAAGAAACCCAAGTGCTTTATTAAGAAACCTAAGTAAGAAACCTAAGTAAGGTTAAGAACCTAAGTAAGGTTCTTTAGAGTGATGCTGTAGGAGAAAACGGGTCCCATAAATAACCTTGTGTAGACTCTCTCTTTTTTTTTGTTGCCATACATCAGGGGTGTCTAAACCTGTTTCTGGACACCTGATTCAGCCAATCAAGTCCAGGCAAGCGTGTTGTAGTTAAATTCTGCAGGACGTTGGGTCTCTAGAAGCAGGACTGGACACCCCTGCCATAAAATTGCTGTTTTTGGTTCTCCAAAGAACCTTCCAGTGACCAGTTCAGTAGTGTGAAGAATATTTTCAAATCTTAAAAATCTGTAAAGGTTCCATGTTTATTGTTCTTCATGGAACTATCGATGGCAGTAAATAACTTTTATTCATTATAGTGTACTTTTTGAAATGATGTCCAACAGTGTCCATAGATTTCATTAATGAAGACTGCACTACTGATTAATTTTAGCATGTAGTGTTCACATTTCCTTCTTGAAGCTAACCTTAAGAAAATGATGCAAATGACTTTGAAGAGGCATTGAAGAATTGGTTAAGTGAAACTCTTGAAGTTAACGTTTCCTCTTTGAAATGAGCATTTCTCGTGTCAGTACAAATGGTCTTTACATCCAAACAGCTGATAAAATAAAATAAAAAATACCTTCAAAAGTATTCCACACCACTCCAGTCCATCAATGCATGTCTTGTGAAGCCAAAAGCTGCATGTTTGTAAGCAATAAATCCCATCATTAAGATGTTTTTACCTTCAAACCAGTTCTTCCTGCTCAAATACAACTCCATAACATTGCTTTGGCTTGTAAAATATTTGCCTCGTCTGAATCAGGAGAGAAATATGCACAGATGCACAACACTGTTTTCAAGTAAAAGCAGTCCAAAACAACTCTAAACAAGTATGTCAGTGGATTTGAATGTGAGAGACAACAGGAGATGGACAGGAAGTATTATTAGGGATCTTGGATATTTTGGCCAGAAGCGATGGTAAAGCACACAGATATCCACTTCTCAAGATGTTAACTGATGGACTGGAGTGGTGTGGATTGTTTGTGGATTATTGTGATGTTTTTATCAGCCGTTTAGACATCCTGACGGCACCCATTCACTGCTGAGCAAGTGATGCAATGCTACGTTTCTCCAAATCTGATGAAGAAACTCATCTACATCTTGGATTGCCTGAGCGTTATTTCAATTTCAGTGAACTTTTTGGGTGAACTATTCAAATAAAAAGTTGTATTGGGATGAATCAGGATCTGGTACCCTTCACACCCAATGCAAAAAAGTTAGACATATCGATAAAAAAATTCATTTACAGCAGTTTATTATTAATGTCACTTAAGATGACACGTTGATATTCCAACACATTTTTTGTCACTGAGGAGAGAAATATATAAATGCAGATTAAATCCTCAAGGAGGAACACAGTGTCTTGTTCCCCAGAGTGTGTGTATGTGTGTGTGTGTGTGTGTGTGTGTGTTTGAGAGAGAGAGAGACACTGGCCTTGTTTTTCTGGGCTGCTGCTTGCACCGTTTTTCTCTCTGTCCTCTGGAAAGGAAAGCAGGGTTCCCCGCGGGCCTGTTGCATCATGGGGAACTGATGAATCCTTCCTGAGGTCCAGCAGTGTAACCTGCTTTTCCACACACTTACCCTTCTAAGTACAAACACATTTGGGGAACAGTGCTTGCAAGTGTTTTAGTGGTGCTTGCAAGGGCAGGCATCTCTGTTAGTATTGCTCGTACATTTTATACTTTGGTGCATGTTGTGGTGTTAAATTCTGATTGGAAAAGATGTGTGTTTTATGCCTCAGGTAGTGGCCTACTGGGGCCTATTAAATTGTAATTTGTTTCCCCAGCATCCCTTTAAGTGTCACTGTGTGTAGTTTCTCTGGCTTTGTGTCAAATGACGTGAACCTTAAAGTTTGAGCAGGTGTGACAAACTATTCTCAGGACTTGACGGCTACCTTCCCTGAAAATAAAACTCACTTTGAGTTCAAAAACTTCAGGTTGTCCTCGTTATGAAATTGAGGATGGCAGCCATGACTAAGTCAAGACTTTTTCCTGAAATTAAAAACATCCTATGTGCCCTAGAGTAGCTTGAACTTGTCTTAGCCCTGAAATATATGTACAAGTGCTTCATCAACATGCAAAGAACAATATGGGCTCTTAAAAATCGAACAAAACGCTGTCTTTTTGCTATTTTTTTTTATTATAAATATAATTAATGCGTTCATTTTCTATGTAATTAATTCACACATATTTATACCTATAGGTTTCATATTTATATTGCACATCTAATTTCACACCAAACTAATAAACTTAATATGATGCATATTTGTCAGTCATACATAAGTGAAGGTTTCAAATGTTTTTGAGAAGTAGTAATGAAATTTATGCAATAAAAACTGAATAACCAGGATTATATATTTATCAGTAAATTGATTTATATATAAATCATTTCACTATATGTAAAGCTATCTTGTTTCTTCAAGATAGTCATATTTAAATCATGTTCATACTAACAGATTTATGCTGAATCTAAAGAATGTTAAATAAATGTATTTTAAATAAGAAATGTGTAAATAATTAAATTAAATTAAATGTAAATTAAATTACTGTGTGCCGTAATAATTTTTTTAATTTACAAGCCTTCAAAGCAAAAAAAAAAAAAAAAAGAAAAGAAAAGAAAAACAAGTACAGCAGTACTGGACACGCCACATGCACATTATTTTCAGAAAATTTATAATTTTATTTAAATTTATAATTTAATAATGTTCTGTAATATTTATTTATTTATCTATCAGATTAATTAACAGATTTATACTGATTCTCTATCTCTGAATAAACTCATTTTGAATAGCAAGAGTAAATAAGAATAAATAAGAATTTTTAAATAAAAATAAATAAAATAAAATACTACCTAATGATAATTTTTATTTCTTTATTGGCAATTTTGTGAAATTTGAGCGAAGCAGGATGTGATTAAAAAAAAATATATACATGCAATTAATATTATCTTCAGAAAATGTAACATTTTATTTAAATGTATAATTTATTATTAGTTTTGTATTATTTTTTTTGTTTTTGTACTATTTATTTATTCAACATACTAATTAACAGATTTATACTTATTATTTATATCTAATACATTTTGTAAATAAGAATATTTAAATATAATGAAATAATAAAATTAAAACTGAAATGTATGTTTTTGCTATTCTTTTTTTTATTTATGCATTTAATGTATTATATAATATTATTCATTGTAATATTTTTTGAATGTATGATTCAAGCATCATTCACATTTTCTCCAAAAATAGAACATTTTTGTTTATTCATTTAGATTTGTTTAGATTTTAATAATTAAAAAAAAAAAAAAAAAAAAAAAAAAAAAAAATATATATATATATATATATATATATATATATATATATATATATATATATATATATATATATATATTTAAATTTATCCTTAATGTATTCTGGATTTACAAAAGGTCAGCCGACATAGGTAAGTAGGTACAGTATTTGTTATTTCTATCTTACATATGCTATTTTCTAAACTACATTTGCTAAACTGCAAAAGCAGGAAGTAATTTTGGTGGAGGTGCAGGAATCATCTGCCAACCAATCACACGTGTGTTCATGAACAGAGCATCATCGGCTGCAGCAGAGATTCACACCAGGTGAAATGAGCTGGGCCTTTTCCTCCTCTCTGAGCTTATTTACACCTCGACTCCCCGTTCACCTCGCATCTGCATAGCTCATCGCTGCACTGATGGCCCGTGATCTAATCACCAACGATCATTTACGAGCGGCGCCTTTGGTCATAAATATTCAAATGAGCTGTCTTTTGTCATGCTTTGAAGAAGTGTGTGATTTGTCCCTCTCTCTCCACCCCCTCACACCACAATTCATCGCCACCAATCTGTGCTGCCTGTTTCCCACAATGCTCTCCATTTGCAGAAGTATGAGCAGAATGCCTGTTGATGATGTACCTCACACAGCTTACATATTCAATCATCTGCTTGCATGTCAGTTTAATAGTCCTTTTATGCCCAGCATGTTAATTGAAATACCTCGACCACACAACATTTTAAGCCACTATTTGATCATTACATGAAAAAAGAAGCTATTTTCATAATACACACATTGACAAATTTGTCAGACATTTTTGGGTGAACTATCCCTTTAAGTGTGAACTCTGTGTGATGCCTTCTGATGCTTAATCACATGTTAATTAAAATTAATATTTGCACTATAGTTTACATTTATGCTAAATTCAATTAGCTGAACTTTTGGACCAACTTAATATGCATCTTTATATGCAATTTCATGTTTATTTCTATTGTCTTTGAAATATGGCTACTGTATTGCTGAATGTACCGACAAGCATTTATGATAAAATGAAACATATTTTAATGTAATTTCTATTGAAACGTGTGTCATGCATTTAAAGGTATTTATAATACATATTTGTAAAGATAAAGATGCTGTTTAAATGTATTAAATGAAAATGTAATATTGAATGATACATTAGTTAAGTTTATAATGAAGTACTTTACATGCGCTTTAGTATGATACTCGACACATCAGAATAAGTGCACTTCTTTAAAACATGGCAATAGATTAATTAAAACATGTTTTCAAATGTACTTACCCTTAAACAAACTTAATTTGACGTTATTATTAAGTGCACTTTTTAAGTGCAGACTGGAATGCACAAAGTTTCACTTTATGTAGTAAAATAACTAAAACAGAAATATAGATGACATATATCAACAACTAATGAATAAAAAAAAAAAAAAAAAAACTTTTTACCTAAATCTAACTAAAATAAAAATAAAATATAATAGTATTTTCATTAGAGTAAAATATCACTGTCCAACACTCTTAAATATCTTAAATTGTGCTCAATGCTTATGACAGACAGTTTTGTTTCTCAGGTGCTCACGATGAAAGTTTGCTGGACCTCAGCATTTCTTTATCCTCTCTTCTGCCTACTTCTTTGCTGACAAGAAATAAGTGATAATAGTAATAGCCTTTTATTTCATTGTGTCTTTAATTCCTTCTTTATCTCTCAGGAGCTTAATAAAGCCGTTCTACCTCACTGTCAAGAACTAAAACAAACAAGGTGTGCCGGACCTGATGGAGAGGTCCAATTTGGGCCCATCTTAATAGAATCTATAATAAGCATTCAGCTGTGCCATGATAGAATGCCACTGTATCTCTCGATAACGCTGCGAGCTCTGAGCACTCGTGACACAGCCTGATGCATCTCCGCTGATGGGCTCCATCTCAGACTTGAGGACAGAAAAAGCTGGGGCAAGTGTCTCTTTGGTTTGACCACTCTATTTGAGATTGTCAAGGCTCTGCTGTTTCCAAGGGCTTTTTTTGTTTGCTTCTTCCTAAAGTTCCTGATTATGATAGGTTGCACAAATACAGGCTCTGAAGAGGGTTTTAGAGACTTAGAGAACTTTATGATTCTTTGCTACTGATGTTTTAGAGAACACAGGAAGGATTTGCTTTTCCTCAGTTAACAGGTGATAGCCACTGTGTACAAGAACCTGTTATGTAACACCAATATTTATTTAAAAGAATGCCACAGAACAAAGCATCCTTGAGAACTAATGACTAACAATAAGCTGGAAAGGAACTAAATTATAGTTTAAGTACAGTAGTGGCCAGAAGTGATGTCCTGTGGCAAATGTGCTTGAAGATGTTTATGACTTCACTGTGATCCACTGGGATGTCCCTCTGCACATACAGTTCCATATCAATATGTTTGAAGACATTTTTAAGACTTATTTTAGCAATTCTGTCAAATTCTGCTAATTTGTGTTATTTGGTTAACATGTTTATGTGTATCATTGGGAAGAGAGGAATGTAAAGCATTGAGTCAAGTATTTTTGCATATTTTTAAATATAATTTAAATAATTATGTAAATTATAATTTAACACAATTCCAGTCAAAATAGGAGATTATAAGAAACTATAGCCATGCCGTTACTATAGCATATATACAACATGTATCTGCATACCTGACAAAACCTGATACTGTGGAGGACCATGGATATTGGTCTCTTGAAGTTCTCTTATTCACTACACTTTCCCTAAAATGAACCAGCAGTAAAAAAATACAAACCACAAATTAATACACCACAAAAAGGGCACTTCTGAGTGTAAGGGGAAAAAGGGCATGTGCTCTGCACAGGTTGAGCCCTACTGAACAATGTTATGACAAAATTTCCTTTAAGGCCAATTTGGCCCTCAACAAAGCAGACGACACTTTGCAAAAATTGTTTCGATTAGCTTTATAGTGCACTTTAATATTTTTACAAAGTACATACAGTTCTGAAAAATGTCACTGCTTATATGTTCTGTGCAAAACAAACCAAAATGTGTAGGTCCTCCTTGGCACGTGAAGTTTCAGGAAAAGCTGATCCAGAAAGACTCATGTCCTAGAAACAATCTGGCAGATCTGAGGAGCTGGAGTGGTTTCATCTATTGACAGCTCAGACTTGGCTCACTCTCTCGTTGCTTAATCCTCAATGACAGGAAGTTCTGTCAGACTCTTTTCTTGTATTTCTCACAACCAGTCTGAGCAGACCAACTTTAATTTCACGGGCACCTGTTCCACCATGTTTGGAGGGAAGAAACAGACAAATGGCCAAGCTTATGTAACCACTGGGATCCAGCCAGAAATTCACAGGAAGCAGAAAATGTTTGACACAAGCCTATTCTCCCATGGCTTGCGCCTTGATTGCATGTGTGCGCTGCGATATGAGGTGTTCACGCTCGGCCCAGAGCGCAGAAAGAAGGAGGCCAGTCGAGTCGCTCCATTTCAAGTGTCCATTCTCCACCCTGGTTGTTTAATTTACAGACGTGGACTGGATGATAAATAGACACACAGCTACAAGACTTATTTTCTTGCCCACAGAGGAATATGTAGTGCAGAAAGGTTGTATGTGTGTAGAAATGCCTGAAAGAAATCTATGGAGACAAAACAAAGTATGTGTTCTTATGACTTCAGTGTGTTTTTGCTTCCCTGTATTTTTGACCTCTGGCTTTATATGTGCCTTTTTTCCTTATCTGGACAAAATAGCGGTTAGGCATGATGCCAATAATTTTGTGGAAAATCAGAAATCAGCATTGCTCCTAATGCAATGATGCCAAATGTGGATAACGCATGTGTTTTCATGCATGTGCACAGACAGCCCGACTAAGCATTTACCCGCTCATGCGACAGCCCAGATAAAACGATAATGAATTTTGCCAATCAAGTCTATTCCAATTGGATTAAGATAAAGCCGGTCAAATGACAGACAATGGCTGCAAATGTGGTTTTGTTTGTTTACGCCGCTGAAATTTACTGACTCATCATCCCTTGAGGCACCAAGTCAGTGAATATGCGGGAACTAGTTTATCTGTTTAGCATCTAACGTTTCATGGGACTGAGAGGGAAGATGACTTGTATTTTAAAGGAATAGAATATCTAAGGAAAGTTGTGTCATTAAATCATTTTTTTTTTCTGTTCAGCTGTAAAATAATTTTCTTTTATCATTTGCTCACCATCATGTTGTTCTAAAATCGATTAACTAGCTTTCTTCTATGGAACATTAAATGACATATTTTCAGAAATGTCTTGGTGTTATTTATTTTTTTATATGATGGAAGTCAGTGTTAACCAAAGCAATGTGGTTACCTACATTTAATTTTCAATCAGTTTTCATTTTTGGGTAAACTGAATTGAATGATCCAAATTTAATGTTTTCATGTATAATTAATATAGTTAAATGAATATGTATTATAGATTATATTAAATGCATATACATGAACTTTTCTTTTGTTATTGCTATATTGTCTATTTAATATAGTTAAAGTACTGCTGAATGTACTTGTTACGGTCTCACAGAGGAAGGCGAAGAAGACACGTAAAATCCACAATAAAAAAAATAAAAAAACAGATCACAAACATAATAGTTTGCCCCCTTCCCAGAACAGCACATCCTCATGTATTTCTTTTCGGACCTGCGGGTTTCTGTCCTTTCTGTCCTGTGGGTTTTAGGTCCTTTGTAAGCACCACCTTGGCTGGATTTAAAACTGGGTGCTTGACTTGCAGTGTTACTTTACTCGTCAACACTTCACTAGCCACTATGATATCCCTGGTTCTGGCTTCATGCTTATTGGATCATGCGGCCAGGTCATAGGCTTCCGCGGGAGCCTTCTTGATCATCAGGCCCCCGGCACAGCACTGCAAAATTTCCTGGATGTCCAGCAAGGTCGCCCTGAGGGGCTTCCAGTTCACCTAGATTTCCCCTCTCGCTGACACATCGAGTGGGAAGTATAGTTAGCATTTGCAAAAACCTTCTGGTGTAATGCTGTCTCAAGCAGTGCTCTCCTCACCTTAGAGGGTTGTATTTGAGCTTGGCTCTCCCATTCGGGACCTTCGGTTCAGCACCTCTGTGATGTTTGGGTAGCTATAAGTTTACATGCTAAGCTCTTGGTGCTTTCTGAATCCACATGGTTGTAAGTGGGCAAGTTGAACACCTTGCGCACTTTCTAACATCCACATAGGTGGTGAGTGTGCATGCAAGACACGCACTTTCTGAAATCCTGTATGGTAAGGGTTACATACTCAGCTTCGTTCCCTTTCTTTGATTTGGCTAGACCTTGGTTCCTTGGGCTCCATTCAGCCAGTGGGTCTTTATTAATACACTTCAAGAATTGCTTCCCTCAACAAAAATGGGCTATTTGGGCGGTTCTCGTAGTTGTTCAGCAGCGCTCCCCTTTACCAAAAAGGGTTGCCTATGAGTGCACTACTCTGTTTCTGAATTTGGAGTTCTCCTCTCATGTGAGATTGAGTTCTCTGTTTTTCCCCAGAGCAGTCCAGCATTATTACCATAGATCAAGTTGATGACTCTAAAACATATTGTTTTGGGTTGCACCATTCCATCTATGAGCTTCTCTTTTAGAGTGCCACAAGAGCCCCCCCCCCCCTTAGAACAGTGTTTAAAATCCATGTTATGGTGAGCATGTGCACGTGAAGTCTTTGCACACTTTCTGAAACCCACACTGTGGTAAGTTTGCAAGCTAGTGCTCTGTGTTCTTTCTAAAATCCTTTATGGTGAGGGATTCGCACGGTTGCTTTGTGCCCTTTCATGAGTTGGTAAAAGCCCCGTTCATCTTGGGCGCCACTCCACCTATGTATCCTCAGATACCTATCAAAACAGGGAGTTGCTACTAGGGATCTGTTGAGACAGTTCCTTCAGCAAGCTCATGTAAGAGCAAGCAGTAGCCCCTGTGTGACAGGCAAGACTTAAATGCTGTAAAATTCTAGACTCTTTGCCGGATCCCTTTAAATGAATTTTTCTTGATTCCAAGCCTTGAGCTCTACTCCGGACCGAGGCCCTAACAGGTAAGTTGTGTATGAAACCTAGGCCTTTGACCATAAGGGATAATGTCACGGACAGCCGTCTAACGTCCCAGAGCCAACTCCCATGAAATTGGTAGTATTGGTACTTAGTGTTCACCATGGTTCTGGCCTGCACTCCCATCAGCATGGTGGCGTGGGTATACTGTTCCCCATAGCGATCCCTAGGGGACACAGTTTGAAGTTCCCTTGAAATGGGAAGGTCTCAGGTTACTTATGTAGCCATGGTTCCCTGAGTTGGGAACGCATCTTCTACGTTTCTTTCCATGCTTCGGACGCAAGCTTCAGACGGACAAGAGAATGACGTGTTCTCCCAGTGCCGATTTATATTATAGTGGCATCATCAGTGACATCATAGGCTGTCGCTGGCCATCATGTTGTTGGAGTTTTTTCAATGTATGCTTCAGACACGGATCACGATGATGCATTTCCCATAGTGACACCTAGAGGACGCAGTGTCTCGCTCCCCACTCAGGAAACCATGGTATAAGTAACCTGAGACATTTCTTTTCCTCACATAATTGCTATCACATCACTTTAGAAGATTTGAAACAGGGTTGTATGGACCTGTTTTGTGGTGCTTAGTGGAGCTTGACAGTTTAATTCACTTTCATTATATGGAAAACAGCAGACAAGACATTCTTACAAATTTCTACTTTTGCTTTTCTTTGAAGAAAGAATGTTATACTGGTTTGTGAATGGCATGTGGGTGTGTAAACAGTGATACAATTGTATTGATTTCCCTGTCTAGCTGTATTGTTTAGTTTTTTTTTGTTTTCAGTAGATTAAAAAAAAAAAGCTGTACCTAATACCATTCACAGACGGCAGGAGGCAATGTTTACATTGAGCATATATATCTTGAATTCATCCTGCATGGTTTTCCCCCCACGACTTCTCACTTTTCCATCCTCTCCCTCTTTTTCTTTATCTTTCTGGGTGGTGTATGCTTGGTTAGTCACTGCAGATGTTACTGTAATGATGCAGAAGGTTCTCACACAATCAGACAGAACGGGAGAAAGAGCCAAGCGAAATTAGTCAAAATTACTTTGTCATTACCCTCCTCATTGCTTCTGTAAGTAGTCTGCATTTGCCCACGATTATACGAGAGATGTACATGTGGTGTAATGTGGCTATTCCCTGGCTAAACCTTTGATATTCACTGCTTTGAGATGTTTTTTGTCCTTCTCTCACTTTTATTCTGTTTTTACTGCTCTGGCTCTGAGGATGCTGATTGGAGAATAACAACATGTTCCAGTGGTGATGCGCAGCTGTACGTCAAACACAAACACACAGGTTTCTGATACTCCCTAACCATCTTCCAGTTCCCTCTGTACTCCATTATGACATCTAGTGGGAGCTAATTATTGCATATTGGCTGATTAGTAAGGTGTGCCTCATTTAAATCTCTTTTATTTGTGTTTTTGTGAAAATATGCTTTCATTTTTGAATCACAGCACCGCTGGATCTGAATCATACTCAAGTGTGTTGCATCACTCCAGGGATGAATTCTTGTGAAATAATTTAGCGCCAGACTTTTAAATCAACATCACAACCAGCTATACTTTTGTAATGTGCCATTTTTCAAGTGAAACGGGGACAAAATGAAAGATGAGTCTTGGTTTTATTTGTCAGGGATTGTGAAAAACAGCCTTTGTGATGTCAGCTGAAAAGAATATGGTAACATATTTCAAACACTTTTAACAGCATAATCTTTTAAATGGCTTGCGACAGTAAAAATATACTTGAAAATAATACACGTGTACATTTTATGTAATGTTTTCAGACACTTACAATAATTGCATGTTAATTGCAAACACATAGAAATTTATTATAGTTTTATATATAAATTGAAATCAATTTATATTAAACGTAATTAGCTGAAATTTAGAGCTAATTTTTGGGGGGCTACTTAAGTAGGACTTAAGCAGGGGCGGGACATTTCCTGGTGGCCTGATGGTCATTCTGGGCTGCCACCTGCCGCTGTGCAGTCGATCAGGCTGACGTGCAATAGGCTGGTTTGTAACTGTGAATTAATTGACGGTCTTATGAATGTACGAATCGGGCGATCACGGAGTGAAAATGACACCACCACATGACCAAACATCAGCGAAGCACTGCCTAATTGGCTATATCCAGAGGCAGGCTTTATCTTAGAAAATCGCACAAAAAATGGAGCGTAAACACAAAGGAGGAGCAGGGAGGGAACATGTAAAAAGGAGAAAAGCCCTGGCCACAGACGCAGCAAGTTGCTGCAAAATCCAAGACGCTCCTCGAAAAATCCCAGCCATGTTCGCCAGTAAGGGAGCAGGTCGGTCAGAATTACATTTATATTTACTATGGTTCAGTGAAAGAAAACAAAAAACTGTTCTGTTCTCCACACATGGTTCGACACGCACTGGGACCACTGTTCAACTTAAATCTGACAAAACATCTGTAATATGGTTTACTATAAATAACACATAAAACAAACAGGGCTCAAATAATATATGTTTCTGTTGATTCATGGGCATTCTGGATTCCCAGACATTACAACAACAGCGATGAAAAATACCTTTACAAATCATTCACTCTTTTTCAGTACTAATATGAACACTGTATCAGTGCATTCTCTTAAAGTGACAGTCTTTATATTAATCGAACAGCAACAACCGAGAAATCAATAAATGAAATAAATAAACTTTTCCACGACATTCTAATTCATTGAGATGCACCTGTATGGTTTAATTATACTGCTGAACGTACTGACAAGCATTTATGATAAAGTAAAATATACTTTAATGCCTTGTTCAATTGAAACTTGTATGTCACAAATTAAGGTAATGCTTTGTTTTAAGGTGTCCTTGTTTCACATGTACTTACTATTATAATAGCAATAAATTATGCATAATTATATGAAAGTAACCCTAAACCAAACCCTAATCCCAACCCTAACAAAATCTTAAGTACATGTTGTTCATTAATAATACTCAGTACTTAATTGTATGAATACACTGTAACAAGGACACCTTAAAATAAAGTGTAACCTGCATTAAATATATTTGTAAGTACACATTAGTAATGATGAATTTGCACTTCAGTGGATTTAAAATTAGTTTACATTTAAAATTACAGTTAAAAACTACTAGTAATTAGTACTTTACATATGCTTTAGTGTGTTGCTCAAACAATCAAAATAAATGTACTTGAAAAGTTGACAAAAGATTATTAAAACAATGATAATTCTTTAAAAAATGTGCTTAAGTTTGTAAAGAAACAGTCATTAAAATGTCTTATTTCATTTATAGTTAAATATCAGTTCAGTTTTTAAATGTACAGTTTTTATATTTGAAGTAGGCTATACTAAAAGTGCACATTCAGTTTCACAAGTCTTAATTTGTCAAATATGCACAATGAGACCAGTCATATGTGTATAATGTCTGAAAAATAATAATTTAAAATTATGAATGTTATGTTGAATTTTTGCCAAAGTCTCAATTTCCTGATAGTTTCCTTTAAATTTATTAAAAATATAAAATAAAATAAAAGTTTCAAATGCTGCTTTCAGAGAACCGTGGCTAGCAAACAGGCATGAGGTGATTGGTCTGGTCCAACTCCTTAACTATGAGCCAGAAACACTATATGCTAAAAAACATGAGGATTTGAAAGAGTGCAGCTGATATTACACAGGCACAAGTTCTAGCTACAGTTTCAGCTTCACTTGCAGGAATGATGGGATCGCTTTACACAGAGCTGTGGGAATGAAAAATGCAACCTCCCCACAAAGCACTGCAATCAGAAACCTGGAAAGGTATAAGCAGGCTGTGCCGGAGACACAGATATGAGCCTGTGTCAATCCCTCACATGATAAAATGGCCAACTTAGTGAGTTTATGTGACCACGATGCACAAATAGAAGTATTGTTCTGTCACCAGATATTCCGGACATGATTAAGATGCTATTTGGTCAGTTTAGTGAAGAGGCTGTAACTGTAGAGTTGCTTCATACTGTAAGAAGTGTGTGTTTGTAATATAATACTACTATACTGCATATATTTGCAAGCTACAACAGTATTTTTCCCCATTTCCCATTCATTCGAATGTAACTCAAAACCTGGAAACAAAAGTATCCTGTAACTATTTCTGACCACTTTAAAATAATCAAAATTATTTAAAATAATTTTTAGAGATGCACTGCATATTCTGGCTGATACTGATAAGCATATAATTAGTTTTGGTATGACTGATAATCAATGAATGACAGATACTACAGTCAATAGTCAAGTAAAACCAAAACACTGAAAATACTTAAAGTAAAATCAGTCGTTTTAGGTGTTACAGGTGAGTTTATGCATCACATCATTGTAATGTATAAAAAAAAAATATATATGAATTTTGCTGATAATTACATTTATAAATTAGCTTAGATGATAGCAAAGATTATTAAATTCAAAAATAGTGGCATTGTGCATGGGCAATTAAACATCCAGTATTTAATACACAAAAATTCTAAAGAAATCCCAGTTATCAAAATGGCATGGATATATTGCGCATCCCTAGTTGTTTTGCATTAATTTAATTGATTCATTAATACATTTTATGTAAAAGTATTTTCAGTCTAATTACATAATGAATCATATGGGAGATGTTTTATATTACCACTATTCCCAAACTTTTTTTTTTTTGACAGTCAAACCCCTTAGACAAAAAAATATTTATAAATTATTTGGTTGAAGTACCATTGCAGATTTTAAATTAATATTTCAATAACTTAGCAACATTCGCATACTCATGGTTCTCCGATGTTGGTTAAAGCCATAGACTGTATAAAAACAGGTTAATGCTCACATGACATACAAGGAAACTTTTAAAAACTATTTTATTATTATTATTATGTTTTACATTTTTTATTATTGTAATACTTTTTTTCTTCTATGGTGTTGTTCTTTTATTAACACAATATTAATGTGCAGACATGTGAATCATGGTGTTAGTAATGAGAAATGATAAAAATAGGAAATGTGTATTTTTGGTTTCTTTAAAAAGCTTGTTCTCTTTTTTGCCCATGTGCTTTATTTTAAGCACACATAAAATACTGTTTATAGCCTGTATTTGCCAGTCTTGTACTGTTATAATTAGCTTTGCTTTACAGCCAGAAGTCTTACTGTGAGTTACCATAACCACCTCTTCCACTCTTAGACAACCTTCTCTCTGTTCCAAGTCAGCAGGGGCAGACAGATGCTCGGAGAAAATGGAAAGTGTTCTCTTTTACCCCAGCAGTGCCTCTCTCTCCAGTAGTCACACATGCCTTATATAGCACACGCTCCTCCCGAAATAACTTCCATTTCAGAGGAGTACAATGGACGGAAGGAATCTCACCCATGCAGCCAAAATGATTCCACGCGGAGAACCGGTGTGCGTCATCCCAAAATTATCCCTCTGTGACGTCACAGCCCGCTGGCCTCGCATGGGTGGATGCAGCGATGGGACCCATGCCAGCGTGAGTGTGTGTGGCTCTGACGTCTGGATCTGACGGGCACCGTGCCAGTGAGCGCTTTCTGTGCAAATGAAAAGGCACGCGGCAAGAGATTCGGACAGATCAGTTACTGACTCAGTCGGTATCTGTGAGAGGAGTCATGAATAGATGGATTTGATTTACCACATGCAGTTGTGAGATCGCATCCTGGCTCAGTCAAGGGCAGGGTATTCATGTCAGTGGCTCATCTGATATGGAAGGCAGACAGGGCCAAAAGTCTTTAAATGGGATGTGTGAACTTTGACTGCGTTAGCACACACTGTTTGTCCGTGTTAACACAACAAAAGGCACAACATCCAAAGAAATTGCTGTATTTGAGACTATATTTGCATTATACAAACACCAAACATCATGTTTATGCATGAAAGATGTTGTAATGGTAAAAATGGTATGCACGTATAAATATAATGCATCAGTATGTTGTGTGCAGGGCCGGACTGGGACAAAAAATCAGCCCTGACATTTTTTGGTCCAAGCGGCCCACCACTACGTTGAGAATTAGTCCAGTCGGACAGCACCCGTATATAGCCTCATTTAACACTGTGTGTACATATTGTGTAAAGTGAGCCAGTGTACTCCCTCGCTCCTGACTTGCTGTTAATAGTCGAAGTTATGACTGTTTGAGAAGACTAAGCAGCAGGATATCTACAAAAGCTAGAAATGCACTCATCATGGACAATACTTATTGTCAGCAAATGGGCTGATCCTGATAATTATTTCTGATTTATTTTAATTTAAGAAAGAGACAAGAAAGAATGAAAGAGTGTATGAGCAAGCTGTTCATTTGCTCTACCACAGACTGAACTGGCCTTTAAAATTATGGTAAAAATGTAAATTCACTCTCTGCCAGCAGGTGGTGCTTTATGAAACAGGCAATAGAGTGTTTCCTGGGTTAATGCTGTAAAGAAAGCAGAGCTGCACTTATTAACAGTTACTTTATGCATAGTTCAGAGGCAAGATAAGAAAATGCCTTTGAAACTTTTCTAAAGACAGTCAGTTCCCCTCAGAGATACATTCATATAAACTTCTACCCCCAGCTGTATCGTTATTTGTTTGGCATCTCAACTGATTTGAAATGTCAATTATTTTGGTCTATATACCTAATTTTGCCCTTCGTGACAATTGTGAGAGGGGTGAATTTTTTTATAACTCATCAATTTAAATAATATTAAGCCTTAAAGATTTGCATAATTAAGGGCTCAGCCACTTGAGTGACAGATGGATTGCCGCTGCTGACACCGCTGTCGAGCTAGGTGGGCGTGGTTTCAGCGTGGTTTTTTTGTTTATCTGGGTGTGATGCTTGGTGACGCGCTGCCAAAATGGCAACGGCCACCTCCGCCCAATTTTGGCTTCAAAAGCGCTCTTTGGAAACCAATGGGTGATGTCACGGACACTTCGTCCATGTTTTTATACAGTCTATGATCATTACATACCTACCCTTTATTGTGGCCCATCTCTGGCCTCTGTTATCATCCTGTTCACAGACTTCGTAATATTTCCACATGTTTCCAGGGGTGGAGTTTTTTGAGATCATCTTTTTGAAAGATGAAGTGTGGAGGGGTGAAGCGATCTTTATATAGGTGCAGCAAAATATTTAATCGCTCCGTCTACAGCACATTGTGATTGGGTGGTTTACGTTGGTTTACAAACCAATGGGCCACTGGCTGGAAATTGATGTGGTAAAAACACATAGAGTACTACAGCAAGTGACAAAAACTGATGAATTAACATGGCCATAAAATGCTTGTCTACACATACAAAAGAAACACTGCTGTGTTAACGTGGATGAAGAGTTTGTGTTGACACGGTTAAATTTGATGCATTTTGTTTAAAGACTTTTGGCTCCATCGCCCTTCCATAATCTGACATATTGAATGCCTGTGATGTAACAGAGGCCCTCACTTTAGCTCGTTCCCCATCAGACGACTCAGCAGTGGCGTAGACCTGTGTGTGTGTGTGTGTGTTTGCATGTCGGGTTATAGATGTGCCCCCTAAGAATAACGCTGATTACAGAGTAGCATCTCTTTTGCTCCCTGCCATTTTTAAATTATTGACTGCAGATGCTGCCAGCCTCCATAAGATCATTCTGGCCCCCCTCTCTCCCTCGAGCCTGGCAAATGGTTGCTGGGTTATTAAAAGCAAATCAAATTTCCCAGTATTGTTTCATCATCCTGTTACTTTTACTCCATATACTTACACTGTGATGTACCTGTTTGAAGATAAGCTATATATTTGGCTCCGTTCACATGCTTACGTTGGTGTATGTTTGTGTTTATCAGTGGTGACTGGATTTCAATATGGATTGGATTTCATGGATTTTCATTGCAGCTGGGCATTTAGCAGCATGTAGAGTAGAATAGAATACTTTATTGTTCCATTTTTGGGAAATTTGAATAGATTTGCTGTTGAATGGCCACCCTCCTTTTTTCATTGCCAAATATCACAAATGGTGCTCACAAATTTTTTCATAATTCTCGCTATTATGCCAGTTACAGTACATGTTTCGAAGCTTGTTTTTGCTTTTTGTCTCTCTCTCTTTCTCATGTAGGGCTATGAAAAAGTAGCCTGTAAACACCCCAAACTGTTTAAAAATTATATTTCCCTCAACATGTGTGGACTAAATTCAAATATTTTTGATTATTTTTGTCAATTTATTTTGCTTTTTTTTTTTTTTTTTTTTTTTTTTTTTATAAAAATGTTTTATTTTCTTTATTTTCTTTCTTTTAAAAAAAAAACCAAATGGACTTCATTCTATGAGTTTAAAGGGTCACAAATGCCTGTTTGCAGGCTAAATTAACCTATACTATACAGTGGCATGCGAAAGTTTGGGAACCCCTTGCAGAATCTGTGAAAATGTGAATCCTTTTAACAAAATAAGAGAGATCATACTAAATGCATATTATTTTTTATTTAGTACTGTCCTGAGTAAGATATCGTACATAAAAAATGTTTACATTTAGTCCACAACACAAACATTTTTGCTGAAATGATAAAAATAACCCAATTCAAAAGTTTGGGAACCCTTGGTTCTTAATACTGTGTGTGGTCACCTGATGATCCATGACTGTCTTTCTGTTCTGTGATGGTTGTACTTGAGTCCCTTGTTTGTTTTGAACAGTTAAACTGAGAACTGTTCTTCAGAAAAATCCTTCAGGTCCTGCAGATTCTTCAGTTTTCCAGCTTCTTTCGCATATTTGAACCCTTTCCAGCAGTGACTGTTTCCTTCTGGATCATCAGTGAATGTTTGAACCTTTTTTAATAGTTGTGTTAGAGTCCCTCAATTGTCCTCGAATCAGAATTTTAATGTGGAGGATTGGCGAATCGAAATTTTTTGAATCTTGTCGATAGGGCTGCATGATATTGGGAAAAAATTACATTGCAATATTGAATTTTTCTGCGATATATATAGCGATATGAAATCTAATAAAGAAAATTCTTACAAAAAAAAAAAAAAGTTGAACACACTTACATTCTCATTTTAAATGATTTAAACATCAGAGTATTATTTAAATTGGAGTAAATTATTTGTTTGTATCTTTAGGATATAGTTTGAATTGTTAACATATTAACTAACATGAACTTACCACGAGCAATATTTGGTACTATATTTATTAATCTTTGTTTATCTTAATTTATAAAAACACAGCTGTTCATTGTTTGGTAATGTTACTTCACAGTGCATTAACTATGTAAACAAATACTGTACAACTTTTGATTTCAACAATGAAGGCTATAGCCTAAATGTTGAAATTAACAATGTTGTAGAAGTGCAGTTTAGTAATAGTAAATGTTAAATAATGTAGTTAAATAGTTTAATAAATAGAACATTATTGTGAAGTGGTACAGATTTTTTTTTTAATACACTAATTCAGACGTCTCGTGAGTTCAGTGTTGAACAGGTCAGTTGTTTAAAACATTTAAAGGAATCACTAGTTCGTGAATCAGAGCTGTACGGCACGCGTTGTGTAATTATCTATGCTGTTTAGGATATCGCACAAGATTTGACAACACAGAAAATTTCATCACTGAATATATTTTTTCTTGTTCCACACCATCGTGTCAATTGAATTTGATTAATATGCGCGAGGGAGAGAGAGAAGACAGCGCTCGTGTTGTTTGAAGACGGTGAAGGTGAGCGTTCATGCACGGTCTCTCTCTCTCTCTCTCTCTCTCTCTCTCTCTCTCTGCTCATTCTATATGTGCCCTGTTAAACTGACAGGACCTAAATACACATGCAAATGATAAACTTTCACGATGGTTAAACTGTGCAATTAATCCGAGAATCACATTCGTCAAGGGCCGGGGAGCAGCTGGCCTGTACGGTTAATGAATAACGGATCAACTACGACCTGCGATGTGACTATCGTGGATTCGTACATCGTGATATCGATGCTTAAACGACACATCGTGCAGCCCTACTTGTCAAATCTTGTCGATATTCGACTGATAGTCAAATCATATGTTTAGGGGGCGGGGCAAAATAAATTAACAAGAGTCAAGTCAGACATTATTAATTAACATTATTATTAACATAATTACTGATGTTAACACAGAGGGAAAATGTGCAATGAACACCTTGCAGATATAAACAGGGTAAATAATGTAGCTGGATAATATCCAAATGTATGATTTCTAAGAATGAAATATTTTATCAGGTAGAAAATGTGAGTGAAATTGGTAAAAAAAAGTACAAAATAAATAAATAATAATAATAATAATAATAATAATCATCATCATCATCATCATCATCATAATTCCTCTTTTTTAAGCTTATTTTTCACAACACTTTATCTGATTAATTTAATGAATTCAGAGTCATTAGAATGATTGCAACAGTAGTATTGAAATTCCAAATTAATGTTAATGTAAAAAAAAAATGTTTGCTGTTGTTTGTCAAAAGATAAGTTTTTTATCATGCTAAATCATATAGTCATAAATAGTCATAAATTAATCAAACAGAAATAAAACAATTTAATCATAAATACATTTCGCATAAATACTCTTCTTAATAGAAATAAAATATCATTCACAGCTGAAGCACAAATGGTTTAGAAATTCTTCAACTTTTTTATGAAGAACAACAGACGTTGACCCAATGTTTTACAATAGCCACAGTAAGTAAAAAAAAAAACATGCAAAGTCAAGACATATGCTATAAAAATACAACAAGATACACATCCATGTTTTTGCAGGTTTAAAACAAGCCACACTAGGTTTAAGAAGCAGTATTAGTGTTGGCAAACACCACTAATTTGGAGCTGAAATGACAGATGTTGGGATTGTCCAGCAATGACAGCTTTGCACATCTTGAGGTCATCTTGATTGTTAAAAATAGGAGTAAAATCATCAGCAAGGAAGGTCTAACCTCCAGCCTTCATTTACTGAGCCGTAGTGGTGAATCGCATGCCCCTTATCACAGAGACTGAACAATGGCAGGCGTTCAGACCGTTCAGCTGGGTTTAAGAGAGATAATAACAAGGACGCTAACCATTTATTTTGTCCTAATATGGCAACTGTGTCAGCAGCAGAGTATGAGAAAACAAGCCATTTCATTGAAGCAGCACACAGTCGCTCTGGGCTCTATCACTTTAATGGTTTTGTCTATTACTGGCTTGATTTTAAAGTCAATATAAAGGATTCTCACATTGTGACTTTAATTGCAAAAATTCTCTTTTACCAGGTTCTCTTGAAGTTCAGGTTTATTTGTGTGTACTGGCTGGAAGTGGCTGTTTTAAGACTGCTCCTCGCCTGCAGCCATGTTCCTTTTAGATTCCTCATCTCGCCTCTTGATCTCAGCGCAGGTAAACAAACCTCTTTCAAGCCCTAGGAGGTTTTAGACTCTTCATCCAAACCAGAGTTAGCTCCATGACTCCATAAGCATATGATGAATGGATAGATAGATAGATAGATAGATAGATAGATAGATAGATAGATAGATAGATAGATAGATAGATAGATAGATGTAAAAAGATGTAAACACTTCTTAAAACAATGTATTTATTATGGAAATAATATACTTTAAAGAAATATACTTAAGTGTGAACTGAATGTTAAGTTTTCAGACACATCATTTTGTTTTTAAAACAAGCATATGAAACAGTTGCCACTCTGTATTGACAGTTCAGAAATTGCTAGTAAAATTCACAATTAATTACAAAGAAATCGCAAACTTTTAAGTAGAAAGACTAAAATAGTGTTTTCTTATAAAACATACTCCAACAATAAGTGTACTTATTTGTAATGAAGTTGCAATTTAGTACTTCTAAAAATATTAACTTCAACTTAAATGACAAACTAGATTAAAAAAATAAGTGTACCTCTTTAAAGCACAACAAAAGATTATTCAAATATAATTTAAAATGTAAAGTAAAACTTTTAGTTTTGTGAATTAAAACTTTTAGCTTTTTAAAATGTAAGTGTACTTAAGAAACTATCATAAAATTCAACTCTTAAAATACCTTACACGCAAGTGGCCTTTTTATTGAATTAATGTTATTTGCAAGTCAAGCTTTTCTTTAGGATTTGAAGTATAGAAGTTACACATTAAGATGTTAGTGTTTTTCTCCTGATTTTGAAAGTTATGATGCTTCTGAGTTCAAATGAATACCAAGATTGATTCTAGTTATGAAAGAAAATGGCCGATCCTATCTATTTGAAAGGAGAAAAAAAGAATTAATAGAATGCAAAAATGTTTTCCCTTGACTGTGTAAGGTTCATTAAATGTGTGCGTTGTTCATGAAGATGTCAGCGTGTTATTTCAGAAGTCACTGTTACATCTGGACAGACAGATTGAGGGCACTCGAGTGACAGCGATGAACACAGCCTGTCACCGTTCGGACGACTGCCTCTTGAGCCACACGAAGAGCGTTTTCTTAGTGGGGGAGTGTTAAAGGTGTAAATGAAGAGTGTTGCTATTAATCCATATCCATGACTCACCCGACATTTAGGACTGGGCAAGCAGGACTCAAGCAGTACGGTCATCCTGATGACCCAGGGCCAGTGAGAGCGGGACAACAGAAAAAAGATTCAACAGTAATAGCGCAGTTGTTCAAAAGGTGATGTAGTCTTGCTTGCTAACATAAATAAACATAAATAATAAATGAAAAAAACATAAATTTGTTAAATATCTTGTGACAGTCTTGTAAAGAGCATCCATTACAATGTGTTTAATATAGTAATGTTTTGCATCATATTCCAATGTTTACCATAAAAACTTATTTTATGATTTTATAGCTTACATTACATATAAGGTGTATGATTATCAGATAGTATCGCAAATGAACAAAAATAAAACAAAGAGATAAATCATACACACACATACTCACACATATTGAATATGCACTTTATAACGAATAGATTTTTTTATCTTAAAAGTATATTTATAAAAAATGGTTCTTGCACACTTAAGTACACTTTTAAAAAGAGCACTTTATAATGTTAGAGCAAAATTTTACTTTAAGCTACATTTTAAACAAGTGTTTTAATTAACATTTGTCATGCTTTTAACTTTATTTCACTTAACTTAATATACTTAATTACAACTTCATGACAAATGTGTAATTACAAATATATTCACAGTAAATACATGACCTACAAGTTTCAGTGATATTAATGGTAGTTTACCATAAATGTTTGGCACTACTATCCACATTTGAACCATATTTTAATGATATTAGAAGCAATTAAATATGATCATGTACTTAAGTCCTACCTGATTTTTAAAATTCCATTTAATATAAATTTAGGTTACACTTTATTTTATCCTTGTTTTAGTATAATTTTATATTTAAGTTCTGAATAATATTAATTCACTATATGTATTTACTATATGTTAAGGATTAGGGTTCGGCTTAATGTTACTTCTCCAAAAAGGGAGGTACTCAGCACTGGGTTATTTTAACCCAACAAGTTATTTTGTGTAACCCATCATGTTGGATTGCTTTCTTATGGTTTAAAATTACTACATTACTAGGCTAAAATGAACCCAAATTGAGCTAGGCATTAATCCTATTAATCTTGTTCATTTTAAAATCACTTTTACACACAAAGAATAACTATCAAAAGGTAAATATTTATTAAAAACAAGAGAAAACAGTCAAAAAGTATACATAAAGTTACCAACCCTAACCCTAAAGTTTAATTAAATAAATACTAACCCTAACCCTAAAGTTTAAATAAAGTATGAACATGTAATCATACTGTTGTTGCATCAAAATGTGAAGTAAACAGGCAGGACACAACAGAAAAATTTATTTTCTAAAAATGACTCACATCAGTCTCAAAAGAATGAGACTTCTAAAAAAAAAAACAAACAAACATTATTTTAGTCTTAGTAAAAAAACGAAAAGAAAATGACAACATGTTGGAATTATGCAGTTTACTTGCCTTAAAACCATCTTTCCCTCTCTTCTGTAGAAGCTGAGAAAATCGCAGCCTCCTCGCAAAAGTTTAACCACAAAAAAAAAATATTGAATTAATATGAAAATGTTAACCATCTTTTCATACCAAGATATTGCAGATATTGTAAAAGACACTCACAGACATGATATTAAAAGTAACGTTACCTCTTCCGTTCAGTAAAAGAAAACCGTGTCTGCGTATTTTTCAGTATAATCTCTTTTATTAAAAAAATGCATAAAAATTGCACTTAAGTATTTTCGTAAGTATACACTTAAGTGCTCCTTTTAAAACATGCTTAAAAGTGCACTCGTTTTTTTTTTTTATTCACAAGGAATTGAATTGTGTTTGTATTTATTTCGGGCCAGAGAAAAATGACTTTTGAGCCCTGCAATGGATCATGCCTAGGAAGACTCTTGACAAAGTAAGTGTTACATTTATAACAGTATTTTGCACATATAGAATCGATTTGTCAATAATGTAAATCTATATATGGGTAATAAGATAAGTGTTTTTTGTTATAAGCTTTTGCAGCCATAGGCTTACAGAAAGAACGAGGTAGTAGTTAAATATCGAAGCGTGATTGTGACGGCAGCATTTGACTAAATCTGTGACTGAAGCATCATGAAATATTTATGTGCCTCATCATTTTAGGTTTCCATATTCCAGTCATTTCAAGGAAACTAAATGGAGAACCACAGAGCATAATGCATCCTTATGACTCTGAGCCTACTTGATGCATGGTTTTCCACATTTTTAAATATTACTCATAAACGTTCGCCATTAAGCCAGAGAATTGTTTTGTATCATCTCAGGTCAGCATGAATACATCTCACAAATGCAGCCATATTTTTGCTCATTGTGAAGCATGCATTGTGGATCTATTCACAATTCACAATACTTGCATGCTCATGCCAATCAGACAACAGCCATGCAGCCAGTGTGCCAAAACCTGCAGGAGACCCAATACGGGCCATGCTGAGTGTAGTTTATCTTCACAAATAATTGTAGCGAGGAAATAGGAAAAAGCCGCAGTGTGAGTCAAAGGAACCCAAAATAAACATTGCAGGTATGGGGTATGTGCTGCGGAGCTGCTGTATTACAATAACAGTGCCAGCTTGAGTAGACTGTGATTGCAGCTGCCCAATACCGTACATCAGCAGGACTTACGGCTCCGAGTGTTTCTCTGCCAGCGGAAGCTAGTCTAGAAATGCCTGGAGAGTGCTAACCATCTCTAGTGACCAGCTACATTTTATCCATGGATTGTAGTAATGGATTCATGCGGTCAGTGGTCACGTTGGTAACCTAAATGCTGTCAGTTCAAACTGAAATTAATTATGAATAAACTGGTGTATTTTGTTAGGCAAATTTACATCTTCTGCTTACTGGCTGCTTTAATAGATAAATAAATAAATAAATATTATATAGGTAAATTGGGTCAGTGTGTGTGTGTGTGTGTGTGCACTGGTATTCACTATGTTATGAAGGAGGATATATATGCAAGGATATAGCTAGTAATACCAGTACATTTTTATCTTGTTACGACATTGTGTTAGGTCCCCATGAGGAAACAAGGTTATAAATTATACAGAATAAAGTGTTTTAAAAATTAAAAAATGCAGAAAGTTGAAAAAATGAGGGCTAGGTTTAGGATAAAGTGATAGAAAATACAGTTTGTACACTATAAAAACCATTATGCCTATGTAATGTCACCCATAATGAAAGGAATACCTGTGTGTGTGTGTGTGTGTGTGTGTGTGTGTGTGTGTGTCACTAAAAAATTATATGATCAGTAAGTCATGGTGACTTATTTTTTTCCTGTACTCATTAAAATAGGTTGAGCTACAACTAAACTTGCTAAAACTACTTGAACTTGAATAACTTAAACTTACAAAAATACTAACAAACAAAATCAAAACAAACAAAAATATGTAGAGAAAGAGGTTGTCTGATTAAGTAAATCATTTCTGGAATAAAAAAAAAATGCAATACATCATATAATCATACTACTATTATTATTATTTTAACTTGTATATTACCCTTTGCATTCATTAAGGATTTTTTTCAGTAAATGTTTTCACACCTAAGTTGGAGTTTTATTTTATTTGTATTATTCTGAATATGAAAGTGCTTGCTAAATGATGAATAACGGCTTTCAGTTACTCCAGCTTTCAAGATGTTCTCCTACAGTTCTTGTGATCACCCGATAGTGCCGAATGACCTCATTTTCTCAATTGATGCATTTCCCCAACAATCATACAAAACCACTGCAAATATTATTCAGCCTGAATGTGTAATTCATATAGCAGTGCTGTTTTTGAAGCCCCTTTCTCCATCTATGGTCTTTAATACACTCATATTACAGTGAGTTTACAGACTAAATGTAATGCAGAGGAAAAGTTAAGTAGGTAAAAGTGAATTTGTCTGATCATCCACCCCATAGCTATTTCTTCATTTCCAGCTCCAGACCAATTTGTTGTGGTTGAGTCATGTCGGCCCCCGCTGCGTGCTTCCCAAACGCTGACCGCTCGCTGCGACACGCTAGCGCTAATCTAGCCGAGTGGGGCAGAAACAAAGCGGACCTGAATGCCTGCATTAGCATTGAAGCTCCAAGGCACCGCGGTGAAAGCTTTGACAGCTCACTGCAATCGTAAGGCAGTAAGCAAAGAAAATACCACTGTTGACATTTCAGCGGCATCCACGTTAGTGCGCTTGCATCATTAGAGGGGTTTCTAGATCTCATGAGCTCTGGGATGTTCTCCGATCTCTGGGATGTTCAGAAGAGGGCTGGATTGGGAGGATCTGCTATAAGCCGGGTTTGAGCAGGAGTTGATTTGTAGGCCAGAGATTAACTCTACATGACGCCACACAGTCATTTGTTGTGGAGCGACTCAGGCAATGAGCCCGAGCTGATCATGAGTTTTCCTATTTGTGAAAAATGACTTAATTGGCATTAATATGTAAATGATTCAAAGTGGCTGTCTTGGGTTAAACTGAAGTGAAATTACAAGGTTGTTTTAGAAAGAGGATTTTATGTACACTACTGGTAAAAAGATGAGTCTTATGATGATCAAAAATACAGTAAAAACAAGTCATATTGTGAAATATTATTAGACTGCTTTGATCAGCTTTGATCACAAGAAAACATTTAAATTTCGCAACGTTTTCACATAGAAAACAGTTATTTTAAATAGTTATAATATTTAACTAAATTAATCTCTTTACTGTATAAATGCAGCCTTGGTGAGTATGAGAGACTTCTTTCATTACCAAAACATTACAAATCGTAATTATTACTAATTATAATAATTATAACGTAATTACAACTTTTTAATGTAAATTAGTATGGTCAAACGATTAATCGGGATTAATCACATTCCCCAATAAATATATAAATAAATGTTTACGTAATATATGTGTGGGTTGTGTATGTTTATTATTTATACAATATATAAATACACACGCATAAAGCGTATGTTTTTTTACACGTATTTATTTGTATATATTTATATATATATTCATTATATAATATATTAATATTTAATATATAAACATCACATATTTTCTTAAATATATACATGTATATGTGTGTATTTATATATACATAATAAATATGCACAGTATACACACACACACACACACACACACACACACACACACACACACACACACACACACACATATCATGTAAACAATAACTTTTATTTTGGATGTGATTAATCGTTTGAAAACTCTAGTGTACTTAAAATTTATTCTGTTCAAATAAACATGAGTCTCATTTCTACCGTTAATGGCAGGAATTATGTTTTTAAGGCTTAATTTATCCAAAAATTTTAATTCTGTCAATATTTCTTCAGTTTTTCATGTCCATATTGTTTTCTCTATCCACCACAGAATGGGTATTTAATTTTGAGATAAATGTAAGTGTATTCTGTTCATCACACGTGGCTATCAAATGGCTTTATAAGACGATATTGCACAAGGGCTTTTGGCTGTAGTTATTTGGACTGTGTAAATAGACTCAAACTCTTAAGGGAAGGCGCTTGCTGCAGGAACAAGCTCTCAAGCCTTTCTGCACAACCTGAGAACATAGAGCAGGTGAAATAAGACAAGAAAGGCCTATTAGTTCCCCTGTCAACATGCATCCTTCCCCTCCACCTCTGTTTGTTGGCAGCTGAAATATTGACCTGCTGCTGTCGATGGACACTCAGCCACAACATCTCAGGAAAGATTTTCAGGAAATATCCTGCTGTTCTTATCTTTACCAGTGGTTCTAGTTTTTCCCCCCTGATTTGGAATTAGAAAAACTGAATTCTCAATGTGCTTATAACACATTTTAATTCACAAAATAGAGTGAAAATCTAATTGTGCTGCTATTTCCTCTTTGCCATAGTATAATATAATATAATATAATATAATATAATATAATATAATATAATATAATATAATATAATATGTTACCCTCCAACATTCAAATTTCATATGATACTGAATTATCTGAGAATATATCTTAATTTACATCAGTGTTATTTTAGCATTATTTATATTCAATTTTAGTATTTATCATTATTTTTTATTGGTTTTTATTTTTATATCTTCAGATTTCATTTGATTGTTTTAGTAATGTTAAGTTATATGCTTTTGTTATTTTTATTTTGATTAAATATTAAGTATTTTATTTAAATATTAAATATATTAATTATTTTGCCACTTTTATTTGTCACAAAAAATATGTCTGCTTTACTTTTAAATTCAGTTTTAGTTTTAGTAATTTAAGGGCATTTAGTCATTTTAGTACTACTTATTTTTATTTATTTCAGTCAATAATTCTGACTTAATTTTATTTATTCATTTTTTTTTTTTTTTTTACAATTTTTTCTAAAAATCTTTTTTTTAATCCTTTACATTTTTAATGTAATATTTATATTTTATTTCAGGATTTTTTTTTTTTTATATATATATTTTTAGTTAACAATAACAGCTCTGATTTGCACAAGCGCGAATCAGCACAGTGAGCAGAGGAGTAAAAGCTTGCACAAATGGCTCCACCTCTCCCATTGGGGGCGCACCGCACATTTCACAACCTCAGATCTGCACAGCACTGACAGAACGAGTCACCGCAGCTATCAGAGGCCTACCTTTTGTTTTGCTCCCTCTGGATTTCCTACATTGGAGTCACGCTCCTCAAATAATCTCCGATAAGCAATAACGGCAGCAGAGATTAATTGTGTCCATTGTGCACACGAACTGATATCCGGCTCATGCATCCATCTTCGCCGCCCGTCCCTGTGCCCCGTCATGTGACCTGATCATGCACTCCAACTATTCTTATGGTTTTCTGAAGAGGCCATTCGGCTGTAGAGCTTAATGAAAGTCATTTGCTCACTGAAGCCCTTTGGCTAATGTAAAATACAGCTCTGAAGACAATCGGCCCTTCTGTAGTGATAAAATAAGTCATTTTGAAAAGGGAGTGTTTGATAATTGAAAGTGATGGAAGGGAAGTGAATTGGAATAGGCAGAGTTTGCTCAGCCTGAGCACCTGCTGGACTCGCTGCTCTCTTCATCTTTATTTCGATAGTCGTGGCGATTTAGTATGATTCATTCTTGTCCTGCATGCATCACTCTTCATTCGGCAGAAGTATCTGGCCACCGCATCTTTTTCTCCAGCTCTGTGTGCATTGTTTGACGCACCGGACTGATTAAAAAAAGATACCTCTTCATGCACTGCGACTGCTTGTTTGCTCTAGAGATTGCAGAGTTATTACTGTGCCGCCTGCTGATGATGTATGGAACTGGGCTTTGGGAGAATGTGAGGTGAGAGCCAAAGGACCCTATCGAAGAGTTGAAGTCGCAGACGAACCGACTTCATCTTTTTTTTTATCTCTCAATAATGGCAGAGAAGCAGACAGGGTGTCATTGGGTACGAACAAACCTCTAATCAAAACAAAATAGAGCCGCAGCTGAAACTGTGCCTTGGCATTAATGCGTCCAAGCAGAGGAGATACCTAGATGTGTGGCAAGATAGATAAATGTTAATTATGTTCTATTTTCGAAAATTGGCTCATTTTGTCTAAGCGAGTAAAGTGGTTCCCTTTTGAAAAGTTAAAAAGTGATTTTCTTTTTTTTTGGAGGGGTGTGCTAATTTTATGGTTTGAGACCCCAAGCATCACCGCTTCACAGGCAAAAGAAGCTTCCCTCAGGGCACCAAACTAATTATGTTTTTCTTTGTTGCTGCAATTTTAAAGATATGCATGATTAGGTATTCATCAAGACAGTAAACTGTTGTGTTATATTTATTTTTGGTTTTCCCATTTAGTCAGTTTTTTCCTTTTCCACTGTTTATTTATTTATTTATTTTTTATTGGAGCAATATATTATTATTTCTTATACATTTAGAATGATTAAACATCAGAATAATCAAGTACTTTACATGTGCTTGTATGTTAGCCAACACATCAAAATAAGTGTTTTTTATACCTTCCCTTGTGAAAAAGAAGTGCACTTACTTGTATTGAAAGCACACTTACAGTAAGTACACTTAAATAAACAAATCTTTATTATTTGATACTTATAAATCGGGTATATCATATAAAATAGGTTTTAAATGGGTATTAAAAGGAAGGTTTACACAAAAATGGAAATTCCGCCATCATTTACTCACCCACATGCCATTTCAAACCCGTTTGACTTTCGTTATTCTTTGGAACATAAAATTATATATTTTGAAAAATGTCTCAATAGTTTGTTTTTGTTGTTAATCAATTTAATGTTGATATTTGCTCGTTTGAATGAATGTAACTATTTAATGTTGATTAAAAAAAATGTTCTTTATTTTGGGTGTTAGTTCAGGCAGGTAGGAAAGTGGTCAAAGTTTGATTGGTGGACAACATTTCTTAGTCCTACACCTTCCACAGAATATATAAATACTTATAAATACATTTAGACCACATAACTTAATGATTGCTTTTGGGTTGTAAAGAGACTTTCAACCAGAATAACCTTTAAGTGATGTGTCCTTCAGTCTGAGGCTTATTATTTAAATGTTTGGGCCTTTAGAGTTGCCAAGAATATAACTTTTGGGTTTTTGATACTAAATATAAATAAGTAAGCCTAGCTAATGTGGCAAAAAGGACTGTAAAAGTAACATAATGTACTGTATTACTTTCCATAAAAAGTGACCAAGTAACGCAGTTAGTTACTTTTTATGGATTACTTTTAAAAGTAACACTGGCAGCTACATACTGTACCACTTACTTACCTTTCCCTGAACTTTGCCCGGCAGGAGTTAAACCACTCAGAACAACACAAAGCATCGCGGCACATGTAAGGCCGACCTCAACCGTATTGGGCACTGACCCGTAGAACAGCAGGGGTTAAAGAAAGCCTGGGTCATTAAGCATGCACAGCCAATGTGTATATGAGGTAGCGCTCTGTCCATCAGCCTCCCTGCACCGGCATCCATGGCTTCTCCTGGGATTAAAGTCAAAGCTTGTAATTAGCATGAAAGGCCAGTGTAGAGAGGAGAAGAGGATGAATGGAGGAAAAAATGACCCCTACTGTCGCTCCCCTCGCATGCCTATGGCTTATCGCTCCTCCACCCACGGGAATGTTTATGTATTACTCATGCAGTTCAGAGAGGAGCAACGCATAAGCCTCTGTGTGACAGTTCAATTTGAAATATGTGTTTGATTGTTGGAGAAGGCTGCTGAAAAGATGCAAAAAACCTTGAGAAGAGGCTTTAGTCAAGAAGTGAATCGCTTTAATGTGCGCCTGCGCTCTCTTATTGCTTCTCGCTTCTGCCACCAGCTGCTGTTCATCATGGCGTGATGTTCGACCTTATGATTTTTGGAATGGTGTAATGATGATGTATCTCTATCAGCCGGAGTAATTGGGAGCTGTTTTTCACAGCACTTTCTTACAGTTTGCAGCTTAAATTACAGATGAGCGACTATGCATTTCATTTTGGCTCGCTCTGCCCTTCACTGTCTGCTGGAGCTGGATGCTGAGCAAGAGCGAGAGGGGCCACTGTGCTCAAGGGCCCTTGAGTGGATTTTCCAGCAAATGCCATTTTATTAACAATACAGCAAGTGCTGAATATTATACTGGACAAAGATGAATCCAAAATATCAGAAACAAATGCTAAATAAATTTGTCTAGCTATTCATTTAACGTAGTGTAGTGTCAACCGGAAACAACCGCAAAAGATAAAACACTTGATAGTGATAATTCAGCTCAAAACTTAAAATTACTCATCCACAGGTTGTTTAACAACTTTATTACTTTTTTTTCTCTGTGGGACCATAGGAAGATATTTTGTTGATATTTTAATTATATATGTATATATGTGTGTGTGTATATATATATGTGTGTGTATATATATATATATATATATATATATATATATATATATATAAACAACAGTTTGTTCTGATTCTCAAATTAAATTCTGTTTTTAGGCAAGAATTGACTTGTTTAGACTTCAAATATGCGGTGTGTTAATAAAGATAATGTCAGATGAGATGTGGTCTCCAGGACATCAGTAGCCATTCAGTGCTCATGAACCCAACGATGACCCTCTAATCAAAACAAAAAACCCTAACCCTAACAGAACAAAAAAAAAGATTTAATACAGTTAACGCAGGGGCAGAGCAACCCACTCACAACTGCTGCTTCTATCTCATTTATTTGTGACAAGAATTGCATTATAATGCGTTCTCTTCAATTGCACACACGAATATGGCAGCGCACGCTGTAGCCTGTATCATTTCATATTGCATGAATTAAACTATAAGGATGCGTGTCAGACCTGCGTGACATTCAGCAGCAGCAGCTCTTAAATTAATAGCAACTAAATACAAACCCGATTCCAAAAAAGTTGGGACACTGTAGAAATTGTGAATAAAAACAATGCAATGATGTGGAAGTTTCAAATTTCAATATTGTATTCCACTTGGGTTGTCCTTGTCCTCTTTAGTCCGGATGACATGGCATCCCAGTTTTCCATAAAGAATTTCAAATTTGTATTCGTCTGACCACAGAACAGTTTTCCACTTCACCACAGTCCATTTTAAATGAGCCTTGGCCCAGAGAAAACGCCTGCACTTCTGGATCATGTTTAGATATGGCTTCTTTTTTGACCAATAGAGCTTTAGCCGGCAATGGCGAATGGCACGGTGTATTGTGTTCACGACAATGTTTTCTGGAAGTATTCCTGAGCCCATGTTGTGATTTCCATTACAGTAGCATTCCTGTATGTGATGCAGTGATGTCTAAGGGCCGAAGATCATGGGCATCCAGTATGGTTTTCCGGCCTTGACCCTTACACACAGAGATTGTTCCAGATTCTCTGAATCTTTGGATGATATGATGCTCTGTAGATGTTGATAACTTTACACTCTTTGAAATATTTCTCTGAGAAACTCCTTTCTGATATTGCTCCACTATTTTTCGCTGCAGCATTGGGGAACTTGGTGATCCTCTGCCCATCTTGACTTCTGAGAGATACTGCCACTCAGAGAGGCTCTTTTTATACCCAATCATGTTCCCAATTGACCTAATAAGGTGCAAATTGGTCCTCCAGCTGTTCCTTATATGTACATTTAACATTTCTGGCACTTTTTTGGAATGTGTAGCTTTCATGAAATCCAAAATGAGCCGATATTTGGCATGACATTTCAAAATGTTTCACTTTCAACATTTGATATGTTATCTATATTCTATTTTGAATAAAATATACGTTTATGAGATTTGTAAATGATTCCATTCCTTTTTTACTCACAATTTGTACAGTGTCCCAACTTTTTTGAAATCGGGTTTGTAAATGTGTAACTCAGCTGATGTGAGGTCTGTTCGTCAAAGAACAAAAGAAAGAAAAAAAAAAAAAAAAACCTGGAAATCAATAACTATCTTTAGTAGCTTTAAGGATTCAGCTATATTTAATTTAAAATTTAGAGTTTGATAACTTTATTTATTTTCTGTATATTCTGTATATTAGAAGTTATTGTTAGAAGTCTTAATAAATGTTAAAATCGATAGCTGTCAATAATACTGTAATGTTGAATGGTTATAATCAATAGTTAAATATATAATATCCTAGAACCATCAGTTGTATCAGTGACACTCGCCTAGTGATATTCGGTCATAAAAGATATGTAATTAAATAAATATTAAAAATGTGCTGTCTTTATGTTTTTTCTACATTATTTTGAAGATTCAAAATTATTGTAATATAAATCTATATTTAAAAATGATTAAGCGTGATTAATTTCAGAAAAAAATGTCTGATTAATTAGTAAAAAAGAGTAAAATCCAACTATTTACTAGTACAAAGATAGAGAACCATTTTGTATTTCATACAGATGGATTTGAACAGAGCTGTTAACATTTACTTCCAGCAAACTATTGTTTGGCCTTTTTGGGGTTGACAGCTTCTTGCTGGCGTTCCTGTTGACCTGTGCTCCCTTACAGCCTTGGTGAACTTTTCCTGTATTTATTTATTTGTTGTTGTTGTTGGGGAAGAGGTTTGAACAACACGCTCTCTGCTCATAGTTGTTCACTCACCCTAAAAAGCCTCTGCATTATTCATTCCACCTCCGACTTCAACTCAAAACATTTCATTTCAGCTTTTATTTATTTGATGTATTACTCCAAGTGCTGAATGCTCTACAGACCTCCATACTTTGATCCCGTGCTTCTGTCTCTCTCTGTTTCTCTTTCTTCACTTTAACATTTTCCTTCCTTATTTTCTGGCTGTATTTGTTATATTAGTCATTGCAATTATTGCATAAGTGACTCTTCTTTAAAACATGAGGAGCAGGTAGACATCCCAGGATGACTTCAAGATTGATCCAGGTTCAATAACAACAACAATAATGATGATGAGTAGTAGTAGCAGTATATTACATTTATTCCTTTAGCAGACGCTTTTATACAAAGCGACTTACAAATGAGGACAGTGGAAGCAATCAAAATCAACAAACGAGCAATGATATTCAAGTGCTATAACACATCTCACACATTTTAAATAATATAATAAATAAAAAGAAAACAGATAAAATAGAAAAAGATTTGAAAGCTAGTTAGATTATTATTATTATTATTTTTTTAAGAATAGAATTAGAATAGTGAGTGCTAAAGTTAGAGGGTCAAATAAAGATGGAAGAGATGTGTTTTTAGCCGATTCTTGAAGATGGCTAAGGACTCGGATTGAGTTTGGCAGGTCATTCCACCAGGTGGGAACATTTAATTTTAATTTTAAAGTCCGTACAAGTGACTTTGTGCTTCTTTGGGATGGCACAATCAGGCGGTGTTCACTTGCAGAACTCAAGCTTCTAGAGGGCACATAAGTCTGAAGTAATACATTTAGGTAAATGGGTGCAGAACCAGTGCTGGTTTTGTAGGCAAACATAAATGCCTTGAATTTTATGCGAGCAGCTATTGGAAGCCAGTGCAAATTGATAAACAGAGGTGTGACGTGTATTCTTTTTGGCTCATTAAAAATTAATCTTGTTGCTGTGTTCTGGATTAATTGTAAAGGTTTGAAAGAATTGGCTGGAAGATCTGCCAAGAGGGCATTGCAATAGTCCAGCCTGGACAGAACAAGAGCTTGAACAAGAAGGGCCTGATCTTCTTGATGCTGAATAAAGCAAATTTGCAGGACCAGACAGTTTTAGCAATGTGGTCAATCTAAATACTACTGGGCTTAATGTGTATCAGTCACTCCTCTGTCTCCACTCCTAAAATGACATACTACTATAACAAAATGAAAACTCACGCTCGCTTTTTAAAACATTTTCCTCACTCCTTTGTCCTCCTTCTCCACCTCCTGTATCAACTCTAAAAGCTGACGACTTTGCCACATTTTTCATTAATAAAATTAAAAACATCAGTGCACAACTTTCCACACCACAATCTGTCAAGTACATCTTACTAGCAATTATACACTCGTTCACATCCTTCTCTTCACTCTCTGAGACAGAAGTCTCCAAACTCATCCTTTCTAATCCCCCTACTACTTGTCCCCTTGATCCAATTCCATCTCATCTCCTTCAAGCCATTTCTCCTGCAGTTGTACCTGTACTCACTCACATAATTAACTAATCCCTTCACACTGGTGTTTTCCCTCAACATTTATATAAGCTTGTATAACCCAACTACATACAGGTGCATCACAATAGATTAGAATGTTGTAGAAAAGTTAATTTATTTCAGTAATTCAACTCAAATTGTGAATCTTGTGTATTAAATAAATTAAATGCACAGATTGAAGTAGTATATGTCTTTGTTTCTTTTAATTGTGATGATTTTGGCTGGAAATTGGGATGAAAAATGAAACCATAATCTTCAAAAAGCTGGTCAGCAGAAGGAAGCATGAATTGCTCCAAAATTTCTTGGTAAACGAGTACAATGACTTTGGTTTTCAAAAAACACAATGGACCAAAACCAGCAGATGACATTGAACCCAAATCATCACAGACTGGAAACTTAACACTGGACTTCAAGCAACTTGGGCTATGAGCTTCTCCAGCCTTCCTCAAGACTCTAGGACCTTGGTTTCTAAATGAAATACACAACTTGCTCTCATCTGAAAAGAGGACTTTGGACCACTGAGCAACAGTACAGTTCTTGGGGAATTCGTGGCCTAATGGTTAGAGAGTCGGACTCCCAATTGAAGGGTTGTGAGTTTGAGTCTTGGGCCGGCAGGAATTGTGGGTGGGGGGAGTGCATGTACAGTTCTCTCTCCACCTTCAATACCACGACTTAGGTGCCCTTGAGCAAGGCATCGAACCCCCAACTGCTCCCTGGGCGCCGCAGCATAAATGGCTGCCCACTGCTCCGGGTGTGTGTTCACAGTGTGTGTGTGTGTTCCCTGCTCTGTGTGTGTGCACTGCGGATGGGTTAAATGCAGAGCACGAATTTGAGTATGGGTCACCATACTTGGCTGAATGTCACGTCACTTTTTTTTTTCTTCTTCTTCTCCTTAGCCCAGGTAAGAAGCCTCTTTTTCTGTGTTTCAGGAGTGGCTTAACAAGAGGAAAATGACAACTGTAGCCAAATTCCTTGATACTTATGTGTGTGGTGGCTCTTGATGCCTTGACCCCAGCCTCATTCCATTCCTTGTGAAGTTCACTCAATAAGGCTGCGGTTCTTTCGGTTGGTTGAGCATCTTTTTCTTCCACACTTTTTCCTTCCACACAACTTTCTGTTGAAATGCTTGGAAACAACACTCTGTGAACAGCCAACTTCTTCCATCATCTTCAACTTAACCTTGCCAAGACAGAACTGCTTGTGGTTTCAGCAAACACAGTGTTTCAACCATTTACCATAATCAACCATAACTGGGAAGTCATGGCCTAATGCTTAGAGATTTGGACTTGTAATCCAATGGTTGTGAAATTGAGACTCGAGCAAGGCACTGAACTCCCAACTGCTTCCTGGGCACCGCAGCATAAATGGCTGCCCACTGTTCCGGGTGTGTTCACTGCTGTGTGTGTACACTTTGGATGGGTTAAATGCAGGGCATGAATTCTGAGTATGGGTCACCATACTTGGCTGTATGTCAGATCACTTTCACGTTCAAATTCAATAACAGCCTGAAACCTTGGAGATATGAATGGTGATCAGCTGGCTTTTCTCAGACCACACTGCTAAAACTGTCCATTCCTACAGTTTTGCTTCAATCAACATCAAGAAGATCAGCCCTTTCGTTTGGAACATGTTTCACAACTCCTTGTTCAAGCTCTTGTTCTGTCCAGGCTGGACTATTACAATGATCTCTTGGCAGGTCTTCCAGCCATTTCTATCAAACCTTTACAATTAATCCAGAATGCAGCAGCAAGATTAATTTTTAATGAGCCAAAAATAATGCATGTCACAATAGCTACAAATAGCTGCTTGCATAAAATTCAAGGCATTGATGTTTGCCTACAAAACAACCACTGGCTCTGCACCCATTTCCCTAAATTCATTACTTCAGATTTATTTGCCCTCTAGAAGCTTGTGTTCTGCAAGTGAACGTCGCTCGACTGTGCCTTCTCAAAGAAGCACAAAATCACTTTTACAGACGTTTAAATACTACCTCCTGGTGGAATGACATGCCCAACTCAATCCATTGAGTCCTTAGCCATCTTCATGAATTGGCTAAAACACATCTCTTCCATCATTATTTGACCCTCTAGCTCTAGCACTCTCTATTCTAACTAAAAACTAACACTAGCTTTCTAATCTTTTTGTATTCAATCTGTTTTCTTTTCATTTATTATACAACAAAGGCAAAAAGACCTCTAACACTAGCTTGTTCTAATCTTTTTCTGTTCTGTTTTTTTATTTATTTATTATATTATAAAAAAAAAAAACTTGCTATGTGTACTGCATAAAGCTATCTGACACTTGTTATAGTACTTATATATCATTGCTGTTTTGCTGATTTTGACTGCTTCCATTGTTCTCAAAAGCATTTGTTAATTGACTAAATGTAATGAAAAAAATTATTACAATAATTATATATATATATATATATATATATATATATATATATATATATATTAATACATAAATTATTGATATTATGAATTAATTTATTTGTTTTATTTGTAATAATATATAAATACATCAATTATAAAAACATCAATTATCATTATAATAACAAAAACAAATATTATTTATGTTGTTGTATTTTTATTGATAATACTATTTATGTACTTGTTTATATACAACTATTACCAAGAAGAGGAAACTGGATTATGCAAGTGCTCTACAGTGGTTTTACTGTGGTTGAAGATGTTTGGCACAACATGGATCTCTGTTGGCTTACAGCTTTAATAATCCACAGTGAATATCACACTGTACCATTTTCCTTTGTAAATTTAAAGTTACATCTTTTTTAGATGTTCTCAGTTGGATGCCATTTTTGTTGCCTTACCAAGTAACAAAAACCAAAACGAAGAGAGAAGAATCAGAAAGACCATGAAATACTGTAGCTCACTGATTGTGCATATATATCGAAACATCATTGCAATGTATCCAGCTTCCTCTGACATCTTATCAAATGAAGCTGTAATAAGTGTGTCTCGTGAATGTACACGATGTAAATCATGATTCTGTTCTCCTCCTAATTTCTGTTTGCTTTAGACATTTAGACACAGCTTTCAGTGTCTGTTAGCATTTAATTGTACTCTGTTCTGTAAGGTGGCAAATTAAGACAACTGCAATGATAGAAACAGTGCCCTTTTGAAACCAATCAGATTGCAGAATTAGAACTGATGTCACTGTTGTATGAACAAATAGCATGTGGATTATTATCAAGATGCTTAGTTGTAGATTGAAATGTAATGAAATGAAAATGTACAGTAGAGAGTGCAGCTCAAGCAAAACTTTCATCTGTGATGTCATTCTGGATTGCATGAAAAATGGATGCAAGAGAAGAAAGTTCAACACTTCAACAGTAAAAAACAAACACAAATTGTATGTTTATCTAAGGTCATTTTTGCTTATTAATCAGCAGCAAATACATTGGTTAATGAAGATGGATTAAATACGTAAATGTTGTTATTAAATACATTTTTTATGGTTTGTGTCTCATTTGGCGTTTGCATTCCACAGTTTTTATTCATGTTCAGGAATACTGAATCTGTTTTTGTGCAAATGAGATGGGTAAGTGAACATAAGGTAATGTGGAAACAGTTAAGATGCTTTGTATTTTTGTGTAAACCATAATAATAATAAAAAAAAATCAGGACTCTTTGATGAATAAAATGTTTAAAAGAACAGTATTTGTTTGAAATATACATCTTTTTTATACATTATTATACATGTCTTTATTTTACTGTCACTTCTGATCAATTCAATGCATCCTTGCTGTGTAAAGTATAATTATTGTCAATATTAGTAGATGAATGGTCATGATTTACAGTATTAAAGTAAAACTGTTTTTGTACTTCCACTAATATAATTTTATCATATTTTCATATACATACAGTAAATGCAGCAGTAGAACAGCAATAAAAAAGTGTTTTGTCTGTCTACTCACAATGAACATAAATCCTGCTGTAGAAGATTGGCTATATACAGTACACTGGCATTTGAAATGTGCTCACCCATTGATATCCAGTGTATTGGATAGTAATGCATAAAGCCTAAAATGCTGTTTGATGATAGTAGTTTATCCCATTCCTTGTAGTTTATTGTGCATGTGGAGTTGCATGTCCAGTGCACATAATGCCAACATTTTCACTTGTGCTTGGTGTTTTGCATTATTGCATGCATTGACCCAGGGCTAGCAGTCTACCCAGAGTCTTTATTATTACATACACTGCAATAAGATCTGAAGAGACGTTTTATTTCAAGCTCACCGATCACATGCTTGCTCACAAAGCTTCATCTTTTTGCACTGAAAAAGAAACTATTACAACAGAGGTATTTTGAAAAGGGTTGCACAAAGGTGAAAAGCAACAACAATATGTGAAAACACAGCCGTCTTCTTTTCCCTTTTTTTCGAGGAGCCGTGTCACTATCAATACAGACACCTTGAACAATTCTGTCAGTGATATTGAGAGCTCTCGATGTCAGCAAACTCGCTGTTAAAACTCCCTCAAGGCAGTGGTTCCTTGGCGGTAGCAACCCTATAAAAAGACCAATCAGAAAGGCCTGATGGAACTAATTTCATCTGGCCTTTCAGTCCTGCCATCTCTCTCTTTCTCTGTCTCTCTCAGAGTCGTCGGTACCTTTTGCTTTGCAGTCACGTTTCATCTCTGTGCATGATTCATTCTGCTCAATAAGCTCCAAAGTAAGCAGATTTGTCCATCCCCTCTCTCACTCGCTCTCTCTCCCCGCTCTTTTTCTTCCTCTTTAAGAAGGCTATTGTGATTCATGGACGGAACCCTTCAGAGCAAATATTCTCAAGACATTTCATGTATAAACATGCTTGACTTTCCATCATGAGAAGAAGAAGGAGGGGAAACTGAGAAAAAATATCCACAGAGCTTTCCCAGTGAATAATGTCCACCTCGAATTGAGCGGTTTGGTCAAGTTAGCATTGCATGCCCCAAGTGTGATAAATAGATTAGTCTTCAAATGTAAGGAGCAAATGAGTTTCTGCTAATATTGCACGGGGAGCCGTCACTCTTGCTAATATGTCGGGATTTCAGTACCAGGCGCGGTAATGGCAGTTGAAAGGATAGAAGCCCCTTTAGCGTTTAGACTGAAATTAACAAATTTCTATGCTTTATTAATATATACATCCCTTAACTTGCTTGGAAACCAACCCCCTCTTAGCCTTCCACCGGATTATGGGGTTGTGAATGTAGTAGCACTTGAATTAAGCGAGATGTACACAAAGAAAAACCCATAGGAGTAATAAAATGACGGGGTATTAGCATTGAAATTCGCCATAACTCCTCTAAATATGTATTTAATGGTCTTAGCAGAGGTTGGGATGGTTTTGGATTTGAAAACAATGACTGAAGTTGTGTTTGTTCATGGGGCAGGAACGCAATGCAGATCAATATCATTACAGGGATAGGTCATTCTCTGATCATTGCCTGTTTGACCATTCTCTTTATTAAACCACTGCTTATGGATGTGAACGTCTCTGACTCCTTGTTACAGAAGACGTCGCTATACCAGGATCCAGCAGCCAGGTATCCCCTTGTCACCGAGGTATCTGTTCCCAGTTTCATGTCAGCGTTTCACCTATCTAGCTGAACCATGGACCCAGTAGACCAGCTATTACATCTTCGTGAAGAAGGCCTATCTATTGAGGAGAATGTTCACTGGTTCTGTGAGTCGTCTTACCAAGTACCATTACATGATGTTTACATGACCATTACAAGATTACAAGTTTTGTTTAAGGACTTGTTCCATTTTGGACTCAATGGACCAACTAAATCATTGTTACCTGGATGGGAGTTTAAGGGCAGTTTAATTTATTATGTGACTCTCCATTCACTGTGGGAGAGGCAGAGGACAGCGTTGAAGTCCCAAAGTCTCTCCACAAAATGGCTGCCAGCCCAGACACAGTTAACAAAATGACCACCGGCAGCAGGTCAGGTCCCCGTTGATCCTCCAGAGTCAGGTCAGGTCCCCGTCAATATTTCAGAGTCAGGTCAGGTCCCCGTTGATCTTCCAGAGTCAGGTCAGGTCAAGTCACCATTAACCCCATGAGTCAAGTAAAACCACAGTTAAACTTCATGAGTCAAGTCAAGTCACCGTTAATTTTCGTGAACAAGGTCAAGTCACCATCGATCACCCAGAATCAAGGTCCAGTCAAGTCACAGCTAACTGTCAGAGTCAGGTCAAGTCATCGTTAACCATCCAGAGTCAGGTCAAGTCATCGCTAACCGTCCAGAGTCAGGTCAAGTCACCATTAACCCCCATGAGTTAATTAAAACCACAGTTAAACTTCATGAGTCAAGTCAAGTCACCGTTGATTTTCGTGAACAAGGTCAAGTCACCATCGATCACCCAGAATCAAGGTCCAGTCAAGTCACAGCTAACTGTCAGAGTCAGGTCAAGTCATCGTTAACCATCCAGAGTCAGGTCAAGTCATCGCTAACCGTCCAGAGTCAGGTCAAGTCACCATTAACCCCCATGAGTCAATTAAAACCACAGTTAAACTGCAAGAGTCAAGTCAAGTCACCGTTGATCTTCAAGAGCAAAGTCAAGTCACAGTTGATCTTTGTGAACAAGGTCAAGTCACAGTTGATCTTTGTGAACAAGGTCAAGTCACAGTTGATCTTTATGAGCCCAGTCAAATCCCTACCGAACTTCTAGAACTTCATCACATCTCAACAGATCTTCCAGAGCTTCATCATACCACAACAGATCATCCAGAGCCTCATCACATCTCAGCTGAACTTCCAGAGCCTCGTCACATCCTGTCTGTTGTACCCAGCAATGTTCTCTCAGCCTGTGGTGTTGCTGTCAAGGAGACTGTTACCGCTGTGGAACCTCCAGAGGTGGCGGCAACTGCTGCAGAACTTTCGGAGGTGTCAGTGGGATCTCTTCCTCTTGTCCTATTCTGTCATGGCCACAGAGGCCATCCACCAACTCACTGTCTATCCTGTTATGGCCACGGAGGCCATCAAGAACTCACTGCTTGTCCTTGTGGTGGTCCTCTGCCCCACCCTGGTGGGCATCTGTCTAGTCTGTTCGGCTGTGGTGGTCCTCTGCTCCGCCCTGGTGGGCTTCTGTATCATCTGCTCAGCTGTGGTGGTCCTCTGCTCTGCCATAGTGGGCTTCTGTATCATCTGCTCATTAGAAGGCACTCCACTCCAGTCTCTTGCCACTTCACCCTGGACTCCATTTACCATAATCCTTTGCCAGGACTCCTCATCAATTGCAATAACCTGTCTCTCATCACCTCATCAGTCTAGCACTATAAAGGTTGCACATATCCACACACACTTTTCTGATTATTCTTTAGCCTGTATCCTGTTTCTTGTAATCTGTTTTTTCTCTTGCTTTGCCTTGCCTTCTTGTTTTTTGACCTTGGACTGTTTATCTGATTACTCCTTTTGCCTCGCCCTGGATTGTACCTGTTTGCTGGTGTTTTTGACCTTTGCCTGTTCACTGATTCCTCTTTGTCTTTGCCTGGGATATTATTGTTTGCTGGTACTGGACCCTGCTTGTCTGACCACGCCTACAAATAAAGCCTGCATTTGGATCCTCAACTTTGTTGTCAGGCCTCCTAACGTAACAAATAGATTGGTCATACATTTTTAAATCAAAGGTAGACTGCTCTGATTTGAATCAAACTAACTGGTAGCTGGTCAAACTAGTTTTAAGAGATGATCTAACGATGGTCCAAAGTGATAGGCGCAGGTGCACTTAGGGCAATTCCGAATCTACTTTTGCTAGTTTAACGATGAAAAAAAAATGGTTAGCGCACGAGACGGACTGTCTAAAAGGGCTTCACCTATTCTCTTAATGAGTCATGGGTGTGTTTTGGGCGTAACTTGCAATAAACCAATCAGAGTCTCATCTCCCATTCCTTTTAAAATCCAGTTGGCAAGAGCCAAGACTGAACGTTTCTCCAGAGAGGAGAAAGATCTGCTCGAGCATGATAATCTTTTACATCGTAATCCTTTCATTTTTAATAGTTGGCATGTTTGTTTGCTGCTGCTATATGTGCAATAAGCAGAGTGTACACGCATTGTGGACCTGCCTATAGGTACATATTACTAATGCACTTTTATATAAATAATAATAACAAAGAATACTGCACCATTGACATTAGACCAGGTTTTAGTTGGTCAATGGGGAAGTTGTTTTCAGTGTCCTCAAAAAAGCAATGCGCCTGAACACACCTTGTCTTCAAATCAGCACAGCCACGAATCGAACAGAGTGCATTTGCTATTTAAGTGCATTTGCTATTTAAACAAAGGGGCGCTGGATGGAAAATAGTGGCTACCTTTATCCAACTGGTTCCAACAAAGAAGAATTTTAGTTGAAACTGTGGTCCTTGGTGAATCATAAAATGCAAGTAAGCAGCAGCTTCTTTTTGAGAGTAAATAAAAGCATATCAAGGAACACAAAATGAATAGCCATGGGTCCTGATGATATACTGAGTTCTTACGAAGCAAAACGATCAGTTTGTGCAATTAAATTAACATTATGTACAACATTATCACCTGTAATCTAGAGCATCAGGCATTAGGGAAATAACTGTCTCGAACTGGTTTAGTTTACTAGTTTGTTTATGTAATAACTAATGAAATTAATATACAGTTATATTATTAAATGCAATCAATAATGATGCAAAATGCAGATGTTACAGTCTAAAGTGAATAAACTTTAAAATCTGCTCACTTTTTTACACAAACCACAAAAAAATTTATTTAGCTGCTTCATCCAAGTGTTCGGTTCAGGCACAAGCATATCAGCCTGCTCATCGGTCTTCCGTTCGAGTTGAACTGTTTCCACAGCTCCGTGACTGTCGAAGGAACTGGAGCACTGAATGAGTTCATTCATTATAGGACCATATACACTGGTATTTATGGCTCATTTCAAGTGAGAGTGACTGTCAGGTGTATTAAAGTGAGTTTTGATTGAGAAACTTGTAGATCTAGATTAATGTTGTGCTCCTTTATATGTTTTTTTAATTATCAAAAATGGACAGCCGCTACATTTTCTGAATCACCAAGGACCAGTTTCAGAAAAAAATAAAAGTCTTCATTGCTCTACTCAAGAAAGCAATTCACCTAAATTAAATTAGCAGCATGTTTTTTTGTTTCAACTATCTCTTTAACTTGCTTAGAAACCATCCTACTTAGCCTTTCAATAGATTAATAAGTGAGACATACACAAAGAAATAACCATTAGGAGGAATAAAATGAGTATTAACATTGAATATTGCCGTAAAGTCTCTGCATAGGAATTTAACAGTCTCATCAGGGATGGAATAGAGTTGGGTTTGAAAACAACGACTGAAGTTGTGTTTGTTCGTCAGGTGGGAATGCAATGCAGATCAATATCATTAATAAAGTGAACATGCAAATGCGCACACTTCACAATTATAAGACAAACTCATTAGTGCAATTTACAACCCTATATAGTGTGTACCCAACCCCTCCACTTAAAACTGCCTCACTAAGCAACTTCAATTATTTTTCATTTCTCAGGCCGACAGCAATATTTATTACCTTTGATGATGTTCGGCGCATTTTGCCGGAATATACATATGGAAAGGGGGATTGGGGAATTTTGATTAAAATTGATTTTCCACCCACTGGGAAGTGAAAAGTCAAATACTTGCACATTTATGAAAAAGATTTAGTCTGTTGACATTTGAGGTCCTCTTGATAAGTAATTAAATCCCCCTTTACCCAGGAAAGCACAGGTAGCGCTTTCATTTAGCTTTAACACATAGAGTCCTTAAGGGTAATGGGCGTTTTCTACCAGCTGTTGGTTTCTATGGCCGCTCTTGTCATATTCAGCCCTGTCTGCAGTCCACAGGGAAATGACAGAATTATTTTTGTCAGCACTTATAGTCACTGTTGTTCACATCACCAGCAACAGCCTCCGACAGCACATGACATTAAAAGATGACAATTCAAGTTATAGCATTTGGTTCAGCAGATATACATCACTTATAGATGTTTGGAAATTTAACTTAAAGGTGAAGTGTGTAATTTCTGCATCACTAGTGAGAGCGAGACCAAATTATTTGCTAGTTGTTTTCTGTCTGTTGAAAACCATACTAAATATATGCCCCAGTTTCTGCATCTTTTTCTTTATTACAGAATCTGCCATTGTTCTGTCCATGGTTTGTAATACCGGGAGAAATCTATTCATTATTATTCTCATTCATCTCAATGGAAGTTGCTTGGCCGGCGGTGGACTCTGTAGATGTGTGCCATTGCATTTAATTGTTTTTAGACCTTTAATTTGTTAAGCTAATTGTGGCATAAATGGGCACTAATGTTTTTTAACCATCATCAATATACTACAGAATTTTTTTGTTTTGTTTTGTTTATTTAACACTAATTATTTTATGAATATTTGTATATTATGAATATTTTGTGCTCCGATATTAAGCTCTTTCTGAAGTATTGTGTTTAAATGGTCAAATTCAGACAAAAACGTTATCAAAATGCTCGTCTCTGTAAGTATCCTACAGCAGACTTAACCGGCTGAAGGTAGGCCGCTGTATCAATGCATTCTCTTAAAGTGACAGTCTTAATCGAACAGCAACAACACAGAAATCACTCACTGCTCTTGATTAAAAAGCTTATGCTAGACATACCTAAAAATAAAATGAAAATCACTGCTTATTGTTTGTATCTTTACTCTATTGTATTTATTTGTGCTGTTGCTTGTAGTTGGATAGAATATTCTTTTTTTTTTTTAGAAAGTATAGCATTTCCATTTTTTTTTTTTTTTTTGCCAATTAAACTAGTACCTAGAGGGGATTATTTTTACATTACTTTTTTCACACTTAAATACTACGGAGGATGTTTAAATGCAGAGAAAAGGCTGTGAAGGCTGTCAGGGTCAAGGATGAAAGGCCAACCCCCAGTGAAGGACTCTTTCCCCCACACCTCCTGCCATATTTGTCTATGGAGGTGAAGCTGTCTGATTAATAGTTCAGCTCTGTCCCTTAGACTGGCCACAAAAACACATACATCTGTCACTCACAACCCGCAGCGTCTCCCTGCTGGCTGGCCACCCGGTACCAAGGGCATCCCCAGATGTTCCCAAGTTTCAGCCGGTGACTCCTAGCAGTCTTGTGCTGACAAATGGCTGCAATGACATTGTGTATGATTGCCCTTGGCACCTTACTAGGTTACTTAAGTTGCTGTGCATGAAGAGATATGGAGGTTGATTTTTGTGTCATTTTAGGTTAAAATCAATGTAAAATGTATTGTATTTCTGTAATCTAATGTGGAGCAAGAAGTAAATTTAAGCATACTTTTAAAAAGAGTACTTATTGTAGAAATAAGTAAATAATATAAAATAATTTTCAAATAATATTCAGACTTTTATAATTAAGGTGTCCTTGTTACAGTGTAATTATACATTTAATTACTGAGTAATATTAGTTAACTACATGTACTGTTCTTACCATATGGTTAGGTTTAGAATTAAGGTTTGATTTAGGGTAACTTGCATGTAATTATGCATGATTGATTTATTGTTAGTGTTCCTGTAGCTCAAGGTTGAGGGTTCGATTCCCCGGGAACACATGATAGGTAAAAATTGATAGCCTGAATGCACTGTAAGTCGCTTTGGATAAAAGCTTCTGCTAAATGTAATTTAAATTTTTTATTTATCATGATAGTAAGGACATGTAACGTGTAACAAGGACACCGTAAAATAAAGTGTTACCAAATATAATTCAGCGTGAAGTATGAGGTGCATTCATGTTAATTACAATTAAGTGAAATGTAAGATACATTTTTATTACATTAAATTAGCTGAACTTTAAAGTGCTTTTTTAGCCACTTAAGAAGGACTTAAAGGGATAGTTAACTCAAAAATGAAAATTTGATGTTTATCTGCTTACCCCCAGGGCATCCAAGATGTAGGTGACGTTCTTTCTTCAGTACAACACAAACAGATATTTTTAAAACAAAGCGTTGCAGTCTTTAAGTCATATAAAGCATATGACTAGTGGATGGGAATTACAGCTAAAACATACAATTAAAAAAAATAAAAATAAAAATAAAAAAAAACATACACAACAGCAAATGAAACCCTGTGGCACGTGACAATACATTGATGTGTAAACAGTCTGTCTGTGCAGTGTTTATAACTTTCATTTTTTATTTTTTTTAACTCTGCAATGCAATGCCTGAACTGTCAGAACTGTATGAGCAGCTCCTCAAAATACAGCCTGCATGAGACGTCTTCTTCTTTTTGCTTTATGACAGATTGCAGACTTATATGTGCATTACCGCCACCTATCTAAGTGTGCAGACAGTTCAGGCATTGCAGTGAATGTTAATTCACAATAAGTGTGTTTCTTTAAAGTGTAACCAAAGATATGATTTAAAATGTACTTTAAAGTAAACCTTTCATTTTTTAAATATTACAAGTGTACTTTTTAAAAGTGTACTTAAGTGTGCTAAGAAACAGTCATGAAAGTATCTGTCTTTACAGTATGTCACTTAAGTAGCCTTTTATTTCATTAGATTATCTGCAGGTACATATTTCTTTTCCCTTTTATGATTTGAAATACACTATAAGTGCACATTCAGTATAATTAAGTGCACTTAGGGGAATGATGCACAGCAATTTTTGACTTCATGCTGACTATATGGACCATGCGTCAACAGCTTTTCGAAAAAGGCCAGGATTGATCATTAAGAAAGTAAACCGTGTCAGTCTTCTTTTTTATTGTTGAGTTTATAAGAATAGCGAGTAACCATGATGCAACTGTATTGATGGTACTTGCAATTTTACTTCCTCCATGTATGATCAAGGCAGGTGCCTATGATCACTGATGTCTGACAGGAAAATATATAATTTATTTATTTATAGAAATTTTTTTTTTTTTTTTTTTTTTTTTTTGCTTTTGTCTGGCCTGTCATGACGAAGTAATGTGAAACAAACTAATTCAACCTTTTTGGTTTCAAATGCATGACCAGATCACACTCATCTTATCATGTTAATTCTTTAAAAGACTATCATTAAGTGTGTCCAAATGACCTGCGTGCATCCACAGTGTTCATGTGCGTTCACTCCATGCACTTTAGCATGATAACATTCTGGATCTCAGTAATCGTTCCTCTAAACATCAAAATGGCATTTCCAAATAGGTTTTCATTCTGTACGTGCTTCTCTTATTTTCTTTTTGCAACGGGAAAATTGAAGTTAAAAAACAAAGCAAGCAAACAAACAAAGAAAAAAGTAATCAAATTCAGCAGAGACGTTGGTTTATAAATGAGGTTTGCGCCAAGTGTCATAATGTTATTTAGATTCCTGTGTACTGAGACCTTGTTCCGGCTCCCAACAGCACTGCGACAGAATCAGATGTGAATATAAGCTGATGTAGGGAAATTGGCTTGTTATGTGCTGATGCTTTGGAGACCAAAGCCTGCGTGAGGAACAGAGTGGGAAAAAAATGAAATCTGTGGTGCAGACTGATGTTTTAATTACTTGAATTGGAATGATAACAGCGTTCCTCTCTCGGAATGATGCAAATTAATAGGGTGAGAGAAGAGTCGGGCCTCTCCAGAGCGCGGCTCATTTCCGAGCATGTGCCGAGATGTTTGGGATTCTCCCTCCTCTCTGGATTCAGTCTCGAATACATTTGTCAGACTGCACCACATTTTAGTGTTTGCCACTCCAGTGTTGTACCCAGCATTAGCTATTCAAAATGAACTTAAGCATTAATGAGGTTCAAACAATGAGGCTTGAATTTTGTCATTTCCACATCCATCTCATTCGCATTTGATCAGATTTTGCCTGATGTAGTTGCTGCTTGGAATGATTGGATCTTATTAAGCAACATTGTATTTTAAATTGATTGCTAAAGAGTTTGTTTGTATTATATAACATGCAATAAATTAAAACCTTCAGATAAAAAATGTTGCTGTAAAAGTGCCCCTCTTAACTGGCATTGGCAGCTTGCACCTGAAAAAAACAACAAAAATGCATTATTTACATGTACTGTAAAAATGAATTTGTTGAGTCTATTATTTCCTAGTTCAGTCAACCTAAATAATGTTGTTTTTACTTGGATCAATAAATGTAAAGAAAAAAAGATGACAAGACTCTTTTGTCTCATTTATTAAATGATAGATACAATGACTTCATTCAGATTTAAATTGAACAAGAAATTTGCCATCAACACATCAACTGACAATCGAATTTTTTTTGCAAAATACATACGCACACAAGTCTAAAGATCTGAGCCTACACTTTTAAAGTGTGATGTATAATAACCTTGGCACGGGATTGAGAAACATATAGTTGCATTTCAATTCATCATTATTTACCACAATATGAAAAATCAGAAGGTTAAACACTGCACAAGTTTACATGCACTCCCCCCACCATAGTGCAAATTATTGGTCAAAATGAGAAACCAAGATAATCGCAAAAGCAAATCACAGCTAGTGACAAAAATATTAGTGTACTATACTTCGGTATATAAAATGTGGACGGAATGCACAAAAGATTTTCATCTAAATTTCATAGAGCAACATGACCAGACTTGTGTTAACATCAGAAGGATCTTGAAAGTTTCCAAACTCTCCTCCATCATAATGCAATTTAGTGGTCATAAAACAAGAAACGGAAAGCAAAAGCACTTGTCAATTTGAAGGAAAATATGTGTACATTACTGTATAAGTAAATGAGACTTGAAACAACATTTGTTACATTTAATCATTTAGCAGACACTTTTATCCAAAGCAACTTACAAATGAGAACAATAGAAGCAGTCAGGTCAACAAGAGAACAACAGTATAAAAGTGCCACGACAAGTCTCAGTTAGTCTAGTACAGAGAGCATAGCCATGTTTTTTTTTCTTCATGAAAAGACAAAAGGAAAAGTGCTAGTATTAGTTGGTTAAGCGCTGGAAAAGTTTTTAGGTGTTTCTTGAAAATGAGTGAAGACTCAAGTCGCTGTACGAATTGAGATTAGGAGGTCATTCCACCAGCTGGGCGCAGTCCAGGAGAAGGATCGTGAGAGTGATTTTGAACTTCGAGATGGCACCACAAGGCTTCGTTCACTTGCAGAGCGCAAACTTCTGGAGGGCACATAAAATTTAACCAGTGAGTTTAGGGATGTTGGTGCCTTGCCAGTGGTCGTCTTGTAGGCAAGCATCAGTACCTTGAATTTAATGTGATAGCTACTATCACTATTCTACTGGTATCCAGTGTAACCTGATGAGGAGAGGAGTAACGTGAGCTTTTTTTGGCTCATTGAAGACAACCCTTGCTGCTGCATTCTGGATCAATTGCAGTACATGCAGGAAGGCCCGCCAGGAGAGCATTACAATAGTCCAGTCTGGAGAGAACAAGAGCTTGGACAAGTTGGGTGGCTTGTTCTGACAGGAAGGGTCTAATCTGGAGAAGAGAAGTGGTCCAAGTACTGAGCCTTGAGGAACCCCAGTAGCAAGGTGTTGTGACTTAGAAACATCATGCCGTTCCAGTGATGCCCATCTTTCTGAGGGTGGACAGGAGAATCGGGTGATTAATGGGGTCAAAAGCAGCAGACAGGTCCAGTAAAATTTGTAGAGTTTTAAAGTGGTTCTAAATCTGAATGAGTTTCTTCTGTGACAAATCCCAGATATTCTAACAGTACAAAACCCACAGTGTAACAATTCCAGATCACCAAGATTTCTTCTATTACCTGGACCACATCACTGCAGACTGATGGTGCTAAGTTTGGTCATCCACAACCGTGATCCCAATAGTCATGTCCTTGATGAATTCCTGCTCCAAGCCTGTGTGCTTTAATAAAAACAAGGGGAAGCATTAAAATGTGCCTTGCAATCATAAGGTTTAAAGGCTCCAGTAAATGTGCATTAATAAAGTAGCCTAAATAAATTTACTTGCAGCTTTGTCCAAGCTCTACAATGTAAATGTAGAGAATGTAGAGAATCTAAACACTAACTACAAACAAAAACACTCACGGTTATACAACGACTTCTTCAAGGGGTGACAATGATACAATCTCTCACAAGTTGACATGAAGGAACACATATGTAGAAACAGATAGAGACACAATGAACCGACAAAAGACAGAGCACACTAGGGGATATAAATAGGAGAACTAATTAAGACACAACAGGTGGCACAGGTAAGGCAATCACGACAACTAGGATGACAAGGGGGGCGGGGCAAGGGAACGAGACAACACAAGCACATGGCCCAAAGACAATGCCATGTGCTTGTACACAAAACACGGGTCTGTCATGATCCTGCCTCAAGACTAGAGGAAAGTCAGGACATGAAGGCAGAATCATGACAGACAAGGCTTTTAAATTACAAAACACAGAATTATAACAAAATAGAAGGAAATTTAACACATTTAACAGATTTGTGTCTATCCTTATTGTATGGTTAGTTATACAAGTTATAGCTTCGCTATTATTACTGTTATTCAAAAACCTATAGTTTTGAACGTATGCAATTTACTTATGAACGTATATTCACGTTAGGCACTTTGAATGACTACTTCAGAAAACTGAAAGAAGATTTTATGACGTTAACTTCAGAACTTAATCTGAGCCAAGCTTAAGTCAGCAATATCAAATGTAACGTTAAGTTACTCGCTACAAAAGAACACTGAGGGACATGCTCATTCGTTTACCTTATAACATGCAGAAAGAGACGGATGCCTTTATGCTGTTAGGTTTAAAGAAGTTCCTTTTTTATTATTCCTACCATTCTAAATCCATACAGTGATCCGTTGAGCTCTCGCGCTCTGTTTGAACGGTCTCTAACGCAGCTCTGAGCTCAAATAATACCTACAAACTGTATTTTTATAGTTCTCCATATAAATTCAGCTCAGTATCGCTTATGAAAATATTTGTTTTAATATTTATATGGAAAAAACTGTGGAACCGCCTGTATTTTGAGGCTTCAGAGTGCTGCGAAACGAACATTTGCATACATACAACTAGAAAATATGACTCTTTAAACCATACTTACTCTTCTAAGGCAACATACGTAATTTTACTTGTTAAACCAATAAATACAACTTTGGTAAGTAAAATATTTGTATTCTGAGAAAATTTCCATACTCTGTGGAGAAGCTCACCCAGATGGCTGACGACCATTTTCTGTCTGCAACAGCCCTTACAAGATCTTGCAATAAGTGATGTTGGGGACGTGATATTGCTATTGAATGGATTCAACACTTTTTTTAAGTTGAGAGGACTTATAATCTAGTTCAGTCAATTTACAAACTAGTTCAGAAAGTGAAAACCTTTTTGAAACATTTTTAGTAGAAGGAACAAATTCAGTAACTGCAAGTTGTCATTGAAACAACTAAACTGCTAAATAATTTTTTACAGTGTGTCCTTAAAACTTTACAATTCCTTATGCTGTTGTTTGTACTTTGAAACACAAAAGAATATATTTTGAAGAATGTTCATTAATTTATAGCCTCATCTCTGTGTAAATGGCAAAGACGCAAATGTGTGAAAATTGTCTTCATGTGCATGTGTATTTCGTGTTCAGTCTATAGTACTGTGTATGTGTGCAGATGCATAATGTTTTTCACCAAAGTGACATCGCCAACTACTGGCCTGGCATGAATAATACAGATCTGTGAGAACGGGGATTATTATGAGCTAGAATGTGCAGGCTGGTATAAACTTTCACTTTAGAGTGAATATATGGTTTAAAAGCATGTTATCATTTTTTCAGTTTCTCCTTTTGTGATCTATGGAACAGAAAAAAAAAAAAAAACAGCATATGGATTTGGAACGACGTGAGGGTGATTAATTTTTTGTTCATTTGTTCCTCAAATCTCTTCATTGAGTGTCATACCTCATCAAGCCCCACAAATGTAATAATCGAAACAGATCATATTTGAAATCATGCAGGAAAAATCGGATCTAAATTAGAATCAGCTCCAGTCATAGATGTGGAAGAGCCACAGATCCAACTCCAGCTCTTTTCTGTTTCTATAAAACATCTTTGTGGTACAGTCTTGGATTACACTGCCAGTCAACCCTTTTCTTTTTGGCACCATTATCCAAAAATGAGAGAAAGTTTGTTTTGGATGGCTTGTATTTAACAAGTGCAGTCAGCTGAGTTGGAGTCAGAGCCAAAGTGACAGGATGCTGAAAATGCTATAAAGAAAACCTCGCAGCAGCCCTTTCACAGCCACTTGAAAATAACTTTAAACTATGATGCAAAATATACTGAGAGCCACTGCCAGGAAATAGTGGCAGACATGCATATCAAGTGAACAGTCACTTTCTTCCCCAGACGTCAGCTCTCCACCAATGAAATGGCACAGACTCAAACTCAGAACATACTGTGATGTGCCAGACGCCACTACAGAAAGAGGATTATAAAGTTCTCAAACCTAAAAACAGACCTCATTTTGTGTTCTCAAAAAACCCTGAAAGAAATATTATGAAGGCTTATTTTATAAATATATGTAGCAGACATATATCTGCTGCAGCCTACGCTACCTGTCAAACGTTTGGAATAATTCAGTTTTTTTAAGTGTTTGAAATCCCTTGTGCTCGTGAAATTATTTGACCAAAATAGAGTACCTAAAAATGTAATATTGCATTTTAAAAGAATTGTTTTCTGTTGTAATATATTTTAATATGTAACTCCCTGTGATCAAAGCTGAATTTTCAGCATCATTACTCCGGTCTTCAGCGTCACATTTCCTTCAGAAATCATTCTCATATACTGGCTATTATTGGTGCTCAATTATTAATAATTGTTTTTATTAATATCAACACTGAAAGCAGTTTTTGCTGTTTAATTTTAATGTGAAAACCATGATACATTTCTTTTTAGGATTCTTTGATGTATAGAAAGTTAAAACTAACTGCATTTAGATGACACTGAATTCGATATTTTACGATTATTTTTACTTACCAGAAACTTTGAATGGTAGTGTTTCCACAATAGACATCAAGCAGCAAAAACTGCTTTCAACATTGATAATAGTAAGCATTGTTTCTTGAGCAGCAAATCCTGCTGAAAATCCTGCTTTGATCACAGGAATAAATGACATTTTAACATATAATACAATAGAAAATATATATATATATATATATTAAAAATTAAAATAAAATTTCAATATTTCACAAAAGTACTGCTTTTACTGTATTTTTCATCAAATAAATGCAGCCTCGGTGAGTGAAATAAACTTCTTTCAAAAACATTAAACAAATCTTCATAATTCTAATCTTTTAACCATTAGTGTACAAAAGAATTTAGATTTTTTTAAATGTAACAATCATACAATAATAACATTTGTGATTTAATTTTGCACTTTGACTGTTGCACTCTATCTTATTGCGTGTTTTTCTTATTCCACTGCCCGCTGCATTTTTGTCAGCTCAAAAGCACATTCTATGTGAATGGCTCCTAGCGATATTAGCGTGTCACACGTAGGCAGTTAATCATGTGCGCTGACATGCGGTGCAATCATTCTTTTCTCTTAACTGTTATCATCGGCATATTATCAAATCGTCTAATTCTAATGCTTGAACATATTTCTTTTCAAATTCGCGATTCCTAGACTTCTAATAATAAAATCATGGCAAAACATTATATCCAAATTAATCAATACAAACAGAAAAATCGGCCACCCCTAGGTACCAATGAAGTCATGCAGCCATGTTCGCCCCCAACTGATGATTGCTTAAATTGGTATCTGTTCTGAGTCTGAGCTCAGATGCCGTCTGCCACACACAAATAAGATAAAAGCAAGTAACTCCTCTAGATACAACCATCCTATGATATTTAATTGTATGGATTTGGTGTTTCCCTGCCTTCTTGCCCTGTTCCATTAGGAAGTTGTTTGATGGCACCTCTGCTTTATGAGTTTAAAGCCAAAAGTTGCCCATGGCTAATTCTTATCCTTGATTTATAATCTTTAAGCCCTGCAAAAATGGAACTCTCTCACAATATAACGAGAAATCCAGTGAAATGAAAATCAGCGTAGATGGATTGCATCTCCTGGGTGATGTACATAACCAATAGACAAGCCACTTTGACAGTGCAGGGAACTCTCTAAGGATGCAAGTCATTATGTGAAACCAAGAGTCGGAAATATATTCACTAAGATATGTAAATGTCTAGGCCTTCGCAGCTAGAAGTGGGTTTAGTAATTCTCAATCGTACTATGTGGGACTTTGATTCTCTCTAACAAAATGAAATTGGTGCCAAGATGTCAGGTCTGACTGATGATTTTCTCTGGGCAAATTTCATGTACTCATTAGGAACATAAGGAAAAAAATGTTATAGCTGCAGAGCGTTTCACCCCAAAATGAAAATTTGGTCATCATTTATTAACCTTCATGTTCAGTATTGGTGGCAATGCATTACAAGTAACACGAGTGACGTAATCTGATTACATTTATTCAAGTAACTAGTAAAGTAATGCATTAGTTTTTAATTTACTAGAACATACTTGAGTTCCTTTTTCAAATAAATAATCCCAGTTATTTTGTTTTCCCATTTATTGACTCTCCTGTTCCAGTGTTGAGAGAAATCATCAAGTGCAGAGGCACTGAGTGCACTGTGTGAATTGATTCAGCATTGAACCTTAAAATAAATAAAAACAGGGAAATTGAAACTCACAATATGATGCATACTTGCAATAATATATGTATAAATAATATGTATCACAAATATCCTTTATGATTTTAATCCTGTTTTATGTCTTTAATGACATAATGTATAATGTACATATACATTTTTTTTATTTTCTTCCTTCTTGAGGCTTATTTGGTCAACTTTTGGTATGAAAGGGCTTTTACTTTCACCAAAAAGAGAACTTTATATTAAAAACAAACAAGCAGACCCAGTCCAAATAAGAAAAAGTAACGCAAAAGTAATGTAATGCATTACTTGGTCACACTTTATTTTAGGGTCCAATTCTCACTATTAACTAACCATTTACTATGACTTTTGCCTCAATTAACTCATTATTTGCTGCTTATTAATAGTTTATAAGGTAGTTGTTAAGTTTAGGGTATTGGTTAGGATTAGGGATGTCATGCATTATATGTACTTTATAAGCACTAATAAACAGCCAATATGTTAATAATAGACATGCTAATAAGCAACTAGTTATTGGTGTAAATTGGACCCTATACTAAAGTGTTACCAGCAGCTTTTCCCAACACTGCTCATGCTGTTCGAAAACTGCACTACTTTTCAAATGGCTTCCGGGAATTTAAAATATATTGCTAGTGTTGTATATACCCTTTTTTTTTTTTTTTTTTTCATTTTGTCATGGACCGACACAGCTTGAATATTCTGCTAAACATAATCTTTACAACAAACAACGTAATAAAACTTTGCCAGATTAAAGTTCATTAGTTTTTGATAAAACTGAACACGCTTTTAGTACATCTCACTGAATATTTCAAGTGAGCTTGTATTGATGAAATAGCACAAAAACAGAAAATCTTTTCTGTACGGTTTTCCCCCATAGTTTGTGGCTGGCGGTCAACTTTTTTTCTCATCAGATTGAGAATGGGCCAGGAAGACCTGGGTCTGGCTTCCCGTAAGACTCTTATCGTCTGTCTCATCGGGGAGCCAGTCACCAAAGGTGCTTTTAAGAGTGTGTTTGTGCCGAGAACAGACTTAGTCCCTCATCAGCGCAGACAGACCCATCCAGGTTCATCAAAATCAGGGATTCTGGGTAGTGAGCACTCCTCTCTCACAGACTCGATGAGGTACAGGATCAATCTCACAAACCTCACCCTAATTTATTTAATCAACATGGGGAAGAGAACTAAGGAGACAAAGTACTGCAGGATTTCCTCTTCCTGCCGTCGGATGCTGAGAAAATTGTTTTCAGATCAATCGCTATTGAAGTTTAAAGGGATAGTTCACCTAAAAAATTCTGTATGGAAAAACTGTAATGATTTTCTTTCTTCGGTGAAAGACTAAATGAGATGTTTAGCAGAATGTTAAGGTTGCTCTTTTCCATATAATGAAAGTGAATGGTGAAAGTGAATATTTAACACCTGTAAATAGTGTTAAAGTCCAAGTCCCAAAAAAAAAAATTAAAAATTATGTATCATGAAATTGTATTCAAACTAAGTCATTATGCCCTAGTCTTTTGAAACCATACAATGGTATGGACCAAAATGTAATGTTATTCACTGAAACTTTTATCTAAAAAATATTTATTTATTTTGTAACTACACATTTCTATTTAGGAAATGTAAAATATATTAACTTTAATATAAAAAAACAAACAGTCTGAATCGAGTACTTGCATGTGCTTTAGTTAGTCAAGTGTGCTTTAAAGCTCCACAAAATATCATTAAACAATGATTTAAGATTGTACTTAAAATTATTTAAAAGTGTACTTAAGTGTGTAAAAAAAAAACAATCACGAAAGTTCACATTCAATATAATTAAGCACACTTTTTTTCCACAAGAGTATGGTTTCAGAAGATAAACTTGATATATGTATATACATACAGAGTGTTTTGAGCATTGGCATGCTAGTAAGTGATGACAGAATTTCATACAATTTTTATGTGTGCGCTATCTCTTTAATGAAACCATTGCTTGTGTTCTTGCCACACTAAGGAATGAAGATGAGGAAATGACATACACTTACAACGCTGAATGCTAACAGTTTATTAACCATCACATATGTTATTATGGTCTTGTTTTACATGAGGCTGTGATCCACATTCAGACCGCAGGCTCGGTGGATAAATATGAGTGTCGTAATTACAGGGCCATTGTGGAGATGTCAGAACAGTAATTGCTGGAGGGACGATTGGTGAACGAGAGGCACGTCTCCGGCACATGTTCCTTGTGGCGGCGTGGCTAACTTTGATTAGATGGAAAAGGCGAGAGGAAGAGGTTATCTCCACTCCGTTCATATGTCTTATTATGAACAGCCCTGCCTATTAAAAAAATAAAGATATGTTGGGAAATTAAGATGTCTGTGTACACAGTGTAATTGTCCGGGATTCCAGATCCTCCCAGAGAAGATGTTATTTACAGATGCTCAGAAACAACATTAGCTATGTTATATATATATATATATATATATATTATTCTGAGGCGGCTTCAATTATTTTTATTTTTGACCTTCTTTGTACAGTTATTTCGTATCCATGCATTAGAAATTGGACTTACAAGAGATTCTTGCATTACTCTATAATTTTCTTTGTGCCTTGATTCTTGGGATAATGTATCTGTTTGAGTATTTCTATTGTATAGAAGGGGTAAATTGTGTTGGCTAACTGTTCCCCAAAATGGCTTCTCTTTCTTACATGGATTGGTATTTGTTAAAGCACTGAACGAACAGGACCCGGGGCAGTCATGGTGCGTTAATTTGCATGGGAGAACCCTATTTTATGAGCACATGTGACTCCACGAGGCACGGCGTAATAGAATAGAAAATTGATAGTATGACTTTAAATGAATATGCACTTTTCTTCACGAAGCGAAGATTGAATGTGAAAATTGCCTGTCATAATGTCATCAGACATTGCAAGGGGAATATGAGGATAATCAGTGCCTAATCAGCGCTGTGCAGTGTGCTGTGATAGTGGAGGCTCCATTGCTATTCTGTTTGCTGCTTTCTCCTCAGCTGATGATTGCACTGGACAACCTAAATCACATCCATTTATGCCTGAATGCTTAACATGTCGAATATATCTTATTATATCTTGATCTTTGAAACTGATGTGCGTTAAATTAATTAAACAGTGTGGGAGTCACCTTCTTTAAATTCGAATTACAGAATGCTAATGCAACATCATTCAAATCAGCACAATAAAAGTTTGCGGTAATCTAATTGAAAGTCGTTAAAGGTTGAATGAAGATCTCAAAGTAACCGCAAGAGCAAGCCGTCAAAATATCCATGCAGGGCAGCTCTTGTGAAAAGCACTGACCTTAATCAAAAGAGCCATACAATTGGCTACTGTTAGCTTAGCGTGAAATCTAGTCCATATATTATTTAAACAAATCTTTGAATGACTTATGAATTGTTTATTTCACAAACCTTGCAAACTTAGTCGAATCCAGCTGTGAGATCTTGTGAAGTGTGTATGTGTATCCAGCATGATCGCGTGTTCTCTGCATGACGGTCGGTCCATGTGAATTGAATGCTCTAAACTTTAAACTCATGATTTAAAATTGTGATTTAAAATCTGTGTGCTCTATGTAAAAATTGTGTTACCCTGGCTTTATTTGAAAAATATGATTCCCAGTGAACACAAACCTCCCAGAATACTGAGCCCCTGTTGGTTACAGGGTTTACTTCCTTTTGAATTATATTTTTATTAAATATTTATTTATTTGTGAAAAATATTGTCATTAAAGTATAAGTATGTTTATTTTACAATTTTTTTTAAATACATTTTCAAATGATTTCAAATTTCTTAAATATTAATAATAAAATTTTTTTTGTAATCATATCGGCTTTATATCGGCTATCGGCCCCCTGGTTTCCAAGATATCGGCATCAGCTGTCAAAAAACACTTATCAGTCGACCAATAGTATCAGCTGTCAAGTCTTGTTGAGTTTGTGCAAATCAGTTTTGTCATCTTTTTTTTAATGTTAGTTTGATTAGCATTTTTTAGCATGAGCTATGTTTAACTGTGCGCTTACATTATTTGTACATTTATGCTACCTTGTGGAAAAATTTGTTATATAAATAAACAAAATTAATAAAAATAAATAAAAAGCCACTTAAGTGACCTAAGCCCCTTTCACACTGCACTGGAAAATTGCCGGAACATTGCTGGGTCGCCTTCTGTGTCAACGCAAACACGTCCCGGGATTGATCCCGGGTCGGGGACCTAGTAACATTGGCAGGTTCCCGGATTGAGCACTGTGTGAACAACAGCCAGAACTAATGTCGTAAAGGGTGTGTCGTAGTGATGATGCAAGTTATCGTTTTACTTTTTTACCAGGTGTTTTGAAGGCAGATCAATGTTTGCAATGAATGAGATCAGTTAGTTCCTCACTTTCCGCACTGATGCTGAGATCGTTCACCAGCTTCAGTGAAAGTTAACATGCCTAGCGTTTTCGACTGGTACACTACATGTAACATCCTGATGTCACTTGTCTTTACGGGGCCTTTACGGGTTGTGTGTGAACGCACGCACATTTTCCGGGTAATCACTGGCAGTGTGAAAGGGGCAAAATCTAGCTCTTTTTAAAATTGTGCTAATGTGTACTTTTTTTCAAGAGTATTCCCTGAGAATCTAATTTAATTTGCTGAATTATTATAATTTAAAGGCATTTTATTTGTTTTTATTTAACTATATTTACGTATTTTCTATTGAATTATTTTATTTATGATAAATTGCATTCCCTGCCTTTTATCGTTGTAGAATATTGGTAATATAATTTCTCTATATTTTAATTTATAATTATATTTACATTTATTCCTGTAGCAGACATTTTTATCCAAAGTGACTTGGGGACAGTGGAAGCAATCAAAAACAACAAAAACAGCAATGATATATAAGTGCTATAACAAGTCTCAGTTAGCTTAAACACAGTACACGTAGCAAGGGCTATTAAATAATATAATAAATACAAAGAAAACAGATAGAATAGAAAAAGAATAGAGCAAGCTATTGTTAGAGGTCTTTATATATATATATATATATATATATATATATATATATATATATATATATATATATATATATATATATATATATATATATATATATATACAATATTGCATAATAAATGAAAAGAAAATAGAATACAAAAAGATTAGCAAGGTAGTTAGATTTTATTTTTAAGAATATAATTAGAAAAGTGAGTGCTAAAGTTAGAGGGTCAAATAAAAATGGAAGAGATGTGTTTTAAGCAGATTCTTGAAGATGGCTAAGGACTCGGGTTGCTCGGATTGATTTGGGGAGGTCATTCCACCAGGAGGGAATATTTAATTTAAAAGTCCGTAAAAGTGACTTTGTGCTTCTTTGGGATGACAAAACCAAGCGAGGTTCACTTGCAGAACTCAAGCTTCTAGAGGGCACATAAGTCTGAAGTAACAAATGTAGGTAAATGGGTGCAGAACCAGTGGTAGTTTTGTAGGCAAACATAAATTCCTTGAATTATATGGTAGCAGCAATTGGTAGCCAGTGCAAATTGATAAACAGAGGTGTGACGTGTATTATTTTTGGCTCATTAAAAATTCATCTTGCTGCAGCGTTCTGGATTAATTGTAAAGGTTTGATAGAAATGGCTGGAAGACCTGCCAAGAGAGCATTGTAATAGTCCAGCCTGGACAGAACAAGAGCTTGAACAAGGAGTTGTGAAACATGTTCCAAAAGAAAGGGCTTGATCTTCTTGATGTTGAATAAAGCAAATCTGCAGGATCGGACAGTTTTAGCAGTGTGGTCTGAGAAAGTCAGCTGATCATCAATCGTAACTCCAAGGCCTCTGGCTGTTTTTGAAGGAGTTTTGGTTGATGTGAAAATTGTGATGAAATGATGGGTTTGCTGGAACCACAAGCAGTTCTGTCTTGGGAAGGTTGAGCTGAAGGTGATGGTCCATCATCCAGTAAGAACTGTCTGTTAGACAAGCTGAGATGCAAGTAGCTACTGTCGGATCATCAGGATGGAATGAGAGGTAGAGTTGAGTGTCATCAGCATAGCAGTGGTATGAAAAGCCATGTTTATGAATGACAGAACCTAATGATGTCATGTAGACAGAGAAGAGAAGTGGTCCAAGAACTGAGCCCTGAGGTACCCCAGTAGTTAGATGTTGTGACTTGGACACCTCACCTCTCCAAGATACCTTGAAGTACCTATCTGATAGGTAAGACTCAAACCACTGAAGTGTGGTTCCTGAGATGCCCTTTGCTAGTAGGGTTGATTGGAGGATCTGGTGGTTAACCATGTCAAAAACAGCGGACAGATCAAGCAGGATAAGAACTGAAGATTTGGATTCCACTCTTGCCAGTCTTAGAGCTTCAACAACTGAGAGCAAGGCAGTCTCAGTTGAATGTGCACTTCTGAAGCCAGATATTATACTTTTGATTTATTTTTTTATTATTGAAAAAATTATCTTCTACCCAGAGCACAACAACTGAGTTCAGTGAATATATTAGATCAGGTTGCTTTTTTGTGACATCTTTAATAAAGAGAACACATTTGGAAGGAGAGCAGCACATATGCAGTATAAAGAGCAGTTATTGTTAATACTGATTAGTTTGGAGTTATTTAACAATGCAGTATGAGTTACACACACGTTGTAACTGTGTTATTATCTTGTGTGTGCTAATTGCTGCAGCATGTATTATGTCAGAATATATATATATATATATATATATATATATGTCACATTTGAAGAAAATTCTTATTTTTTATCTATAACTACATTATTAAATCATTATAAATAGTAGGCTATTCCATCCACATTTGTATTTATCTTAAATGTGGGCTATACCGTACTGTATTTTTTGGCACTGAAATATATTGTATATATATATATATATATATATATATATATATATATATATATATATATATATATATATATATATATATATATATATATATCAGGTATATGATTGTAATTACCAGTAAATGTATTTTCAAATTAAACATATATTTCATTGAGCTTCACTTTTTAAGAGTATAGTTAGCATATATTTAAAATATATTATGGCCAGAAAAAAATAGTTTTTTGTCTTATGGGGTGCTTTGTTTAGGGGCCTATTCTCACTATTAACTAGTTGCTTATATGCATGCATATTACCAGCATATTGACTGTATTATTCTTCTCTACAATATAATAGATCCCTTAATCCGACCCCATACCTAAACTTTACAACAACCTTAAAACTATTAACGAGCAGCAAATGAGGAATCTTTTGAGGCAGAAGTCATAATTAATTGTTTTTTGATAGTGAAAATTGGACCCCAAACTAACGTGTGACCAAGACCTCCTTGGGATATTATTATAAGCTACTGAAATGTTGACTGTTTAAGTGATATATGTATGACTGTGTGCTGTTTAGAAGCTGGTGGGGAAAATATTTTTCCAAACTGAAGTGTGTGAAGCTCTCGAATGTGCATTCAGAGTCAGTGTGTGCCGGAAGATGCTCTGAAGTCGTTTTGAAATATCTCCTCATTGTTCCAGAAGTCTCAGTCGTATTTTTCTTTGTGTTTTGTCTGTGTCTGCTGGCTCACTCCAACACTTGGCTCTATTTTTTGCCAGCCAACTTATTACCGGAGATACAGGTAGCAGCCCTTCACAAACATAATATTTTCACACATGGGTGACAATAATTGTGATCTCCACAAAGCATGGATGCCTTGTCTCGTTTGCAGGATGGCATCCTCCTTGTCTCCTGCGAGGTGGAAGAAAGCCCGTGTTTGTGCAGCTGAAGATGAAGGCAGCTTCTCTGTCACGGCAAACTAAACATTTTTGATTGCATTTCTTTAAATGGCTCTTTTTGATCGGTTTGTTTTGAACAGATGTGCGGTTCCAAACAGATAAGAAACAACCTCGTGCAAATGTGATGCCCGCAGCAGTCTTCATACTGTCTCCTTTCTGTTTCTCCTGGAGTCTGATGGTTTTGATGTCAGAGACCTCATTTCTGTGAAATACGGAAAATTAGCTATTCTTTCTCTAAAGAGTAATATGTGGGTGAGAGCTTGTTTCATTGTTATGTTGGTGGTTAAGTCAATTAAAACTCGAATGTACATAAAATCTGAAGAGCGACCAATACATGTATCTTATGTGACCATGTTTCACATATATGTTAATAGTTATACATTTTTAAAGTTTATATTATATATATTTGTTGGAAAATTGTTAACTTTTACAGTTTTTTTTTTTTTTTTTACTGTGTAATTGTTTTATTGTTTAAATACCATAATGTTTTAAGGTGTTTGTTTAGGCAGAAAGTGACTTTCAAAAATAATATGATTTTTTTACTAGTATAACAGTAAATACGTTACATGTAACAAGGACACCTTAAAATAAAGTGCTACCAATAAAATGTCAATAATAGATGAAAAACTTTACCTGAAATAAAATAAAGTAAATAAATTTTATGTTGAAATACTTAAATCACTGCAATTAAAACTGGAATAAAATGAATTTAATAATATATGAATGTATATTGAATATATTAAGTAATAAATTAAATAAATATTTTCAAAGTAAAAATGACAAGCATAACAATATTTCTGAGATTTAAATTATTATTATTTTTTTTAAATAAAAGCGAATTAAACATGTTAATAAATATTATGATAGTGCTTTACTAAAATAGTCATGAATTAAAACTAAATATATTTAAGATAAATTATATTAAATAATATATTAAAGCATATTATATATTAATAAATTAAATATAAAAAAAAAGACAAAAGCACAATAAAATTACTGAAACTTTAAATTGACGCTAATTTGTAATGTAAATAAGTATTATGATAATATATAATTAATACTAATACAACACTGCATTTAATGTTTATACAAAAATAGGCCTGTATATACAGTGAATTAAAAACTCTTAGACCACATTAAAACCACATTAATTCAAAATCAGATTTAATCCTTCAAATAAACAGAACATTTTAGGATTTTTAATAACGTTATGCTAACAAACACTATGACCGTGTAAACTGTTCTGTTTCTAGGTCACCAATCAAATGAGTAAACGAGTGACTTTGATCATGCGACTCTTTGTCAGACTGCACTGAAGCGCAAGATGCTTTCGGATCTTTCTCAAATCATGCTGGAGAACAATTTGTTGTGCCTGTTAAAATGATCCAATTTGTAATTATGCCCTTTGCTGCCTGTAAAGTCTCTTCTCTGTGTAGGTCCAGTACAGTCTGTTCTGAGGAACGAGTGCCACTGCTGGGAAAGACTGGAAAACAAAGAAAGAAATTGGCAAACCATGTCTGGGCCTCATGTTGACACGTCTGTTTGTATGACTTGTTCTGCTGGTCTTCGGCCTCACAGTGCAGACAGATGTTTTATTCATATGAAGACGGGCTCTGCGTTGCTGGATAAATTGGCCGTCTCGTGAAAGACTGCCAGTGAACTTGTCAGGCTGCACAGGGAATTTCCAAACCCGGCGACCCACATTGAGCTAAAGACTGGACAAGCTTCCCGCTGAGAGAGCAGAGCACAACATAAAACATGAAAGCAGCGCAATTCTTCAGAATGAAAGCTTTTCAATAGAGGCTTCAACTCGACAAAAAATAGTCCATTAATTCTGTAATAAACGTATATTTATATAAATAAATAAATAAATAAATAAGCCACTGTATGTAATAATATGACTTGTTTTTCTTAAGAGAAGCATAAAACAATGATAAATACATAATGCAGGGACTGTTCTAATGACAGGAATTATTAGAAATTATATTGTTCTGTTTGTTTTGGTGGATTTGTGCAATTTTATGTAATATAGATTTTCTAATCATATATATATATATATATATATATATATATATATATATATATATATATATATATATATATATATATATATATATATGTTTTCAAGTTTTAGTAATATTATATTGAGATTAATATGAGATACAGTTAACGTTCATAGTAGCAAATGTTTTTATTTTTTATTTTAAGATTTTATTTATTTATTATTATTTTTTTTTAAGTTATATGTTTTTTGTATTTTATTAATTTTAATTAATTTTTCAATTTTAGCTAACATTGATGTGGTTAAAAACGCATTTAAAAAAAGTAACAACAATCAATTGTTTCACCCCCCCCCCCCCAAAAAAAAATAAATAAAAATCAATCCTTATGTTGCTGTGAGAGTTTATTTGCATAACTGATTTGAGCTCCAATCTCTTCCATTCCACTTGTAGAAACACAATACACAATGTATTTTAATATTTTAATGTCCCCTCTACTTTAAAGAGCCACACAGATGGGAAATCAAAAATTACCTGTATTACAGTGTATGATGTAGCTGTCCATCTGTGTAAATAATGTGCAAAGTAATTAAACCAAAAAGTACACAATTTATAAAGTTATTGGCTTCTGAAGTAAGGAGTCGACTCTGAATCGCTGAAACGAGTCGTTATAGATTTCAAATCTTTTGCCCGTCTCTATGTACGTCACTAGGAATACTTTGCATAATAATCTCCGCCTACCGTCTTGGGAGAAACGAAACTCTGACCTCCCCCCTCCACCCCCCCCCCCCCCAACACACACACAGACGCTCTGGTTGGTGTGAGAGCGTCATGTCGAGGAGACAGTGTGTTTTTAATTGTAAAGGCAAGTTTGTTTTATTTTCACTGCCAACGAATGAAGATCAGAAGAACCAATGGCTAAAAGTCATTTATACCACAGAGCTGGGTAGATTACTTATGAATTGTAATCAGTTACTGATTACAGATTACATGAAAAAAATTTTAATCAGTAATATAATCTCTTAGATTACACATTTTTGGTAACGTAATCTGATTACTTTTGGATTACATTTAGATTACATTTGTGCTAACCCTTATTTGATATTACATATATTCAGTTAGCCTAATCTTGTACTTTTTTTTTTAAACATATTTAAATATATAAAATATTCAGCAAAAAAAGCCACAATAGCTTATTTGTCAAGTGCAATATATGGACAGTTAATACTTAGAAAATACTAACACTGATTTACCTTGCTGTTAGAGTTTGCTAGTAACACTGAAAAAAAAAAAATCACATCTTATTATTTTAAAGCATATTTACTTATAATTAAGTACATTTTGAAAATCAATATTGAAAAACATTAAATTCACAGCTATATCACTACTAGGTAAAATATTTAATCTAAAAAAAAGAGAAAAAAACTAAAAGTGAATAAGACTGTATCAATGAAAAAACATCAAACAATATATCTAAACTGCAAACTTGAATTTTGAAAAAGACTAAACTCACTCAGCGATGACATTTCTATCCATCCCAAACCATTTTAAGTGCAAAGTAACAACGAGGAAAAGACAAACACTAACAACATTACAAAAATGAATATTAAAGAGGATGAAACTCACAGCAATAACATTGCTAATACAGGGCAACACATTAAGCTTTTAGTTGAGCTTGCCCTTTGAACAAGTAAATCAATCATTCACTTGTCCGAGTAAAAAAGTATACATGTCCAGGAAAAAAAAAAAAATGTTTTTTTTTTTGGCACAAATGTAATTTATTCTGAAACGGTCTCATCAGTGCTCTATCAGGTATTACTTTAATCCATTTATTTTTTTGATATTTGCCTTAAAATGATTGCTGTTACACTTTACCTTTATAAAGGAAAATACTTTCCTAAACTGATTAAATGTAGATGTCTACATATACGTTGAATTCTCACATGTGATCAATACATTACGTTAGAATAATAAGACATTAAGGTTGTTATAATTATTAAAATGAAATCAGTATCAACAAACTCCATCTGTCCAAAGAATAAATTATGTTATTAGATTAATGTTTTACTTTTTTGACATACAAAACATGAAATGTTGAAAATGCAATGATACTTTTAAATATGATATTAAACCACCAGTAGGGGTCGAAAAGTCACTGTCTTAATGAGTGAATCACTGATTCAACCGATTCATTCAAACGGATGATTTCTTTCAATAAATGAAGGAGGTAACTGTTTTATAAATGGCTCACTGAATCATTGACTCATTTAAAAATGAATCAATTAGTAACAAAAGACTGTTGCTCGGTTCTGCTTTGGCTTTGCTCAGAATTATTTTTGTTTGAAATGAAGTAAAAATCCACAATGTCTCTTAAATGTAAGTCAGTTAATATCACTTGTTTATTTAACTGAAGATGTATAAAATCAATATCACATTTGCAATCGAGCTGAAAGTCGGAAAAACATCAATCCTGGTCATTTGATGTTGCACATATTATACAGAATATTTATATTTTTTGTATCACAATATTTGTTTCTTTGTGTGTGCTGTTCTTATAGTTTTTATTTCTCCGCGAGTCAGACAGACTGCACGAGCCTCAACTGACTCGACCTTGATACTGTCAATACATTATCTGTTATTAGTCACCGTTTACACTGAAAGTAATAAAATCAGAATCATTCTCTTCAAAGTTTCGGTGATGCCCTGGTTATTTTTTGTTGTTAAAATTTTGATCAGGTTACTTGTTCGGTCGGGCAAGTGCAATTCTCTTTCACTTGCCCCTTCACAAAATCCACTTGTCCCGGACAAGCGTTAATGTCGAGCCCTGGCTAATATATAAAGACCATTTCCAGGTCAAATATTTAATCTCAAAACACTTGAAGTGCATAAGGTAGTAACAATGAAGAAATATCAACATTACAAAAATATATTAAAGGACATGAAATTCCCAGCAATAACTTTGGAAGGTCAAAGGTTTCCATTGACAGCAAATTAATCCATGGTAGGCAGAGTTTACACTGAATAGTGACATTTTGCCATGTCTTTAAATAAATAAAATAATAAAATGATGTCTGAACATCCAGTGATTAAAGGCTGCGTTCCCCTCCATATACCAATATCTTGCTGACTTCTTCTGAGCATGATTCTGACACCCCTCCCCCTCTCCGCCAGAAAAACTCAAAGAATCATGAACGTATATAAGCGGCAGGTTTATTAGGAAAAAATATAAACGTAAAAACTTAGGAGAATCAATGATTTGTGAACGACTTATTACCATTGTGTAAATAATATGTAATCATGTAATCCATGAAAAAGTAACTGTAGTCTGATTACGAGTATTTTAAAAAGTAGTTTACTCTAATTACAAGTTCTTGAGTTTTGGAATCTGATTACGTAATCCAGATTACATGTAATACGTTTCTACCCAGCTCTGCAGAGCAGTACAACAAATCCCTTTTGTTGTGTTCACAACATTTCACTGCTGACTGCTTTTCTAATCTCGGTGAGTACAGCGGGATTTTCAAAGCGTTTGGCCATAAAAGATGGTTTATTACCAACTTTATTTAGACCAACGAGCATCTCCGAATCACAACGCGAAGTATGATTATGAAGTTATGTGTTTGTTTTCTCCCGAGCGTCTTATCAGTATGTGTCCTGTCTGCAGCCTTTCTCTGCGCTGATCTTCATTTACAAACACGTCATTAAAATGAAGTGTAACAAGTGCTGCTAACAGATATTCTGTGATAAAGTAATCCATATGAAAACAACGCAATGTCTGTTTTTCATGTCTCCCTTCATTATATCTAATGTGACCACGCCCCTGCGCTGAATGCACTATTCAGATTCAAACTGAATCTCGCGGCTTGAATACACCCACACAGAAGAAAAATCAGCGAGACTGTTCAAGTTTTTTATTTTACTGTTTGCTTCGCGATGAGAGGAATAAGACATAATTCACCCTAAACAGATGCTAACGCATAGTTTACCTTGGAGGTGTGTGCGGAACAACCAATCAAACCTGACTATGTCAGTTGATCAATCAGAACACAGTATGCTACCGAAAGGTGGGGTTTAAGGAAACTGAATCTTTTGAACAGTTTCGCGCGAACCGTTTGGGGATCTCTGAGAATTGAGGTTATTTTAAAATGATATTTTGACAAAATGACAATGTTTTTTAACCTTGGATGGATTTAAACCTATTGTACAGGACTTATAAACAGTGATAGGAAGCTTAGAATTTTCATCTTACTGGCTCTTTAAGCACGGCTGGATATTATTATTACTCCTGAAGAAATCCTCCTGCTCGTCTGCAGATACATTCAGCATTTGTGTAGTCAGTACAGACTCACTGAGCTCTGTCATGTCCGCAGACAAGCTGTCGGTTGCTATGAGCAGCTATTCGTACAGGAAACCTGTTACTGCAGAGGAATTTCCTAATGATGAAGAGTGTGTTCAATGACCTTTGTCTTCAAAAGAGACATACGTACAGCAGAAGGTATGAAGAATGGGCGGTTTTTGGGTGTCTCTGGGCGAGGATTTGCAGGCTGTTTCTGGGTGATAGTTTGACTAAAGGGCAGGATTATCAGAGAAAGGTCAGGCCAGAGGCCAGTACAGCATTATTGTGTAAAGACTATAACATGTAATTAAATGCTTTGGCAAACAGACAGAAGGAGGTGATTGGTGGACCGTACCGAATGAGCCGGTTTAGTGGATGTCCAGCAGATCTTTGATGACATACTGTAGGATAGACTTAATCCGGAAGATTTTGAAAGTGAATACATGACATTTGACCTGATGGAGAGTAATCTGTGAGAAACTTTTATCTGTTTTGAACAAAATTACTGAGAAAGCTAATTTGCTCAGAAAAGAAAATGTCATCATTTATTTCCGTCATGTCTTCCCAAACCCATACAGCCATAATTTAGTATTCATGTGTTTGAATTTCAAATAAAAACCAATCACACAATATTAACATAAACAAACATGGCCACTCAGTTGTTGCACAAGGTTTATATATCTATAATCAAATCTAGTTTATTTCGAACTCATACATTTTCTTTATTAATTGCTTGTTCCACAGCTCCTTAGCCATGTTTTATTTATTTTTTTATCTGAATAAATTTAATTGTTTTACAGTGAACTGATTTATGCTGATTCTAAGCTATTTAAAGTGTACACAATTTGAAAACATAAACCTTAAATTTAGGCCTTAATATCACATTATATGAGGAATAGATTTAATTAAAGCTATTCACATACAAGCAATGTTCAGTGCGCTAGGGTGTTTAAACCAAAACCATAAATTTTTTTTTTTTTTTTACTTGAAATAAAATTAATTTTAATTGAAATAAATCTATGATAAAATAAAAACTATATAGTGTCTCAATGATAACACGATGTATAGAGAACATAATAGATGGTAAACAACATTCTTGGTTCACTTTTTTTTTTTCTTTTTGATCACTTATAATAATAATATGGTTATTTAATTTTTAAGACATAATGTAGCATTGCTTGCAGACTTGGTCTTCAAATTATACAAATTCTTGCAGAAAAGTCATAGTTATTGCCTGGTGATTGGTTTTCATTTAGCAGTGCGGTTACAAATACCTCATTTACGTGTGATCAACACACAACCAGGCTGGCACTGCACCACCAGAAATGTATGTTTAAAAGAAAAAAAAGGACTCTTCAGTTGTTTCTCATGACCAGTTTGAAATTGGATTTTCTTTTGTTCGGTAGTCTATGAATGTATTAAATATATAGTGTTTGTCTATTCTGGCATTCATCATCTCTTTAAAGATTCCTGCTTTAATCCCACACTTTCATATTTGTCTTGCATGGAATCCATCTTTACCTATTTTATGCTGCCTCTAGGAATATTAATGTAGCGTCTCTCAAAAAAGTGGTGTCTCATCATTGGAGAGATAACATTGTTAGGAGCCCGAATCCAAACAATAGCGCTTTTTTGATGGCCATTGCTGAGTTTGCAACTAATGGTTCCCACTCGGCTATCTCTCTCAGATCAGTATGGGATATTAGGCGTCCGTGAGAGAAACCAAATCCAATCTTGATGCACAATTTCTCCGTACACATGGGATGACAGCTATTACCATGCAGTATAACACTTGTTGTCGCTTGATTAAGCTAATGAGAATGCACACGCATATGAACTGCTTAAATGTTATTGAAATTAGGCTTAATTGCTGATGGCACCCCAGGTTAATTTGTATTCCCTTGCCCAAATGTGTGTTTGTGGATGCGGCTGAGAGTTTGTTACAGCTCTTAGAGGGTGTTTGTCCTGCTACACGGCGAGCATCTGAGCATCTTCTTTGCAAATAATCGTCATCCTTTGACAAGACAGGTCAAAGAATATTACTGTAGTTGTGGATAAAGGAGGGTGCTTTCGATTATATTGAAGGATGGATGTCGTAAAAAAAAAAGCAAAAAGAGAGAAAGATTGGTGCTAAACCTAAACCAGATACTTTCTTGAAAAAAATGTCAGAGTTGTATTTCATGTGTTTTGTTGTTCTTGTTTTTTTGTATTGTTTTTCTGCTTAATTATTGATGCAGCCTGCTTTTATTCCCATTGAGCGCTCCATTAAAGAATAATTAATTGCGGAGGGGAAAGTGCTCTTTGATTCCTTTCAGACAGAACTGGTGAGGGAAGGAAAGACGAGCTGTTTGGCTGAGAACTGAGAGCACATGAAACATGCTGAATGCAGGTTTGGGAAGTAACAAAGCAGGGGAGATTGTGCAATAGTAAAGGTCAAAATATTTTCAGTTATAAACACGCAACATCCTTAAAAATAAAGGTTTCAATGGGAACCATTGTTAGTTGCCCAAAGACCCTTTATGTCATCATTTTTCTTTCTTAGTCTGAAGAACATTTTGCCATTTTTACGGTTCTTAAAAATTTTGTGAGACTTCTACAATAGGTTTACACGCATGCAAGGTCAAACAATGCTTTCATTTATCAAAACATGTATTAATATAACCTCATTTTTCGATGATTCCCAAACAATACGTTCGAAGCAGTTCTAAGATTCAGTCTCTGCTCTGATTGGTCTGATGGCACAGTCTGTTGTGACTGATCTACCGCATACAGCACTTGTTGGAAACAATACTTTTCCAAATTTTGAATCTATTATTTATTATACTTGCATGTTGAGATTCAGTGGAGCCAGCTGGTCTAAATAAACTGGGTACTGAGCCATCAATCAGGGGCAAGTGTTTTGCGAATCCCACGTTGTACTCCCTGAGATTAGAGAAGAAGTCAACAGTAGAATTACACGTTTCACTCAAGTTGTTTGTGGCCGGCCGACTTAGAACAAAGGAGTGCATTATGCAAATGTATTAACCCATAATGTGTAGCCATCATGGAATAGGGATTTGACTGACTAACGACTCATTTCCACTGTTCAGAGTCAACTCTTTCATTTGGGAGACAATAACTTTATTTATCTTACACTTTCGGCTCTACAACTTTGCAGATTGTTTGCATTCACATACAGATACATTAGTCACTGCATAAAAAGACAATGTTCAAAATGGCATAAGTCAAGTCAAGTCACCTTTATTTATATAGCGCTTTAAACAAAATACATTGCGTCAAAGCAACTGAACAACATTCATTAGGAAAACAGTGTGTCAGTAATACAAAATGATAGTTAAAGGCAGTTCATCTTTGAATTCAGTGATGTTAGCTCTGTTCAGTTAAATAGTGTCTGCGCATTTATTTGCAATCAAGTCAACGATATCGCTGTAGATGAAGTGACCCCAGAGGCGACAGCAGCAAGGAACCGAAACTCCATCGTTGACAGAATGGAGAAAAAAAAACCTTGGGAGAAACCAAGTTCAGTTGGGGGCCAGTTCTCCTCTGACCAGACGAAACCAGTAGCTCAATTCCAGGCTGCAGCAAAGTCAGATTGTGCAGAAGAAGCATCTGTTTCTTGTGGTCTTGTCCTGGTGGTCCTCTGAGACAAGGTCTTTACAGGGGATCTGTATCTGGGGCTCTAGTTGTCCTGGTCTCCGCTGTCTTTCAGGGATGTAGAGGTCCTTTCTAGGTGCTGATCCACCATCTGGTCTGGATACGTACTGGATCCGGGTGACTGCACAGACCCTCTGATCTGGACACAGACTGGATCTGGTGGCTACGGTGACCTCGGAATAAGAGAGAAACAGACTAATATTAGCGTAGATGCCTTTCTTCTAATGATGTAGCAAGTACATGGGGTGTTATGGGAAGTGTTCCTGGTTTCGGTTTACCTAATTAATGCAGCCTAAATATCCTTTAATGGATTTGGATATTAAAAGCATATTAGTATGTTGTGTATGACAGGTTAAAGAGATGGGTCTTTAATCTAGGTTTAAACTGAAAGAGTGTGTCTGCCTCCCGAACAATGTTAGGTAGGTTATTCCAGAGTTTAATGTCAAATAGGAAAAAGATCTGCCACCCGCAGTTGATTTTGATATTCTAGGTATTATTTTAGGAGTTTTGAGAACGTAGCGGACTTAGAGGATTATAATGTAAATGCACTCCATTTTTCGTGCTGCTCTCTTTAGGATGCGAGTATGCTCATTATACCATGGTGTCAAACTGTTTTCCTTAACCTTCCTTAAGAGCAACTGTATTTAAAGTGCTAGAAAATAGAGAGTCCATAGTTTCTGTTACATCATCAAGTTGTTCTGAGGTTTTGGATATGCTAAGGAATTTGGATACATCAGGAAGACTACTTAAAAAGCAGTCTTTTGTGGTAGAAGAGATAGTTCTTCCATACTTGTAACAAGAAGTAGAATTTACAATTTTGGCTGTATGAAGTTTACAAAAAGCTAAATAATGATCGGAGATATCATCACTTGGCTGCATAATTTCAACACTATCAACATCAATTCCATGTGACAGTATTAAATCTAGAGTAAAGACCATCTCTTTTCAACAGGTCAGGTCTGTCCCAAAAGCTTGTCCAATTGTCTATAAAACCTATGTTATTCTGTGGGCACCACTTAGACATCCAGCCATTAGACATCCAGCAATCTGCTATGCATCTCGTCACCACGGTAAGCAGGGAGGGGACCAGAACATATTACAATCTCTGACATCATGCTTGCAAGTTCACACACCTCTTTAATGTTATTTTTTGTGATCTCCGACTGGCGAAGTCGAACATCATTAGCGCCGGCATGAATAACAATCTTACTGTATTTACGTTTAGCATTAGCCAGCACTTTTAAATTTGCCAAGATGTCAGGCGCTCTGGCTCCCGTTAAACATTTGACTATGGTGGCTGGTGTCTCTATATTCACGTTCCGTACAATAGAATCACCAATAACTAGAGCACTTTCATCAGGTTTCTCAGTGGGTGCATCACTGAGTGGGGAGAACCTGTTTAATGTTTTGATCGGAACAGAAGAGCGGTGTTTTGACCCACGACTACGATGCCTCACCGTCACCCAGTTGCCATGCTGCAGGGGCTCTGCTGGAACCGGACAATGTACAGGAATCCCTGAGCTAGATGCATCCAAAGCCGTATCTAGAGCCCTAACATTCTTACTGTCCTCAATTAAAGTTTGGATGCGTGTCTCTAATTCTGAAATCTTCTCTGTCAGCCTAACTATTTCCCTGCATTTATCACATGTGAATCCCTCATCAGCGACAGAGATAGATAAACTGTACATGTGGCAAGAGGTGCAAATAAAAATAGCAGGAGAAGCCATTACTCACCGTGCTTGACTGCGGTTGTTTGATGAACTTGTGAAAAACTGGAGAGAGAGAGAGGAGAGGAGAAAAGAAAACAGCAATAGGTTAGAATGAAAACGCTAATGACAAGCTAACGAGTGCTAACGCTTTGCAGGTGTACTGCACTCACGGATATAAAATAAAAGTGAACGATCAAAATTAATCTGATAAGATTGATCAATAATATCAGAAATATGGTGTGAATTAAGTTATATTTTATCACTTTAAAAAAAACAGTGATATTAAGATAAAGATTCTAGAGAAAAAAATTGATCAATAAAAACAGCTACACAGAGCTACTATTAGCTACAGAAGGCCAACAGGAAGTAGAGAAAACACTGTCCAACAGAGACACCCGACTATATATATATATATATATATATATATATATATATATTTGTTGTTGTTGTTGTTGTTGTTTTGTTTAACATGACTGAATTATCAGATTGTACTATGTAGATAACTAATTATTAGCTGCGTGCTAGTAACAGCACATATGAGCATGTTAGATGGTAAGCATTAAACTCTTTGTGTTTAATGTCATAAAATCATAGAGCAATGCCATGAGAAAATATCTCTATATACTGTATCTCATTCATCTGCCACCTGATGATACTATCTGCTCCCTTTCAAACTATCTTTAATCAGCCTTTACTCATTATCATATTCTTTCTGTTGCTCCAAAATGCTTGTCCGCATGTTAACCTGTGCACACAAATGAAGGGGCTGGAAGAGTTTTCATAGGATTCATGTCTTGAGTCATCTTGAGTCTTGAGTCATCACTGTTAAGAGTGCATGTGATCAGGTTGAAATTGACAGAGCAATCAAACCTTAATTCAAGGCTAGAGGAATCAGAAGAAATGCTCCTTGATTATAACTCAGAAAACTAAAGGCTGAGTTGTTTCTTCACAGCCTTTCTCTTATTCTTCTGTGGGAATTGTAGCCCATGAAATGAATGCATCAGGAGTGCCAAATGAAAGCTTTGATACACTGGCTTTTATTCGATAATTTGTACAAAAGTATCAGTGAACCTCTCCTGTTAGACTCTGCTGGAGAACTTTTGGCCCTCAGGCCCTAACGTACACAGACATACATATTTTGAACATGGGCTTTCCATATCGCACAATATTGATGTTTATCACAATATTCATTTAACATTAATAGTGAAGAAAATGATTTCTGTATGTTTGTTAGATCTTGAGAAAGAATGTAACATGACTTGTTTGTTCACAATTATACTCCACATAGTAAGATACATTTTAATTTAGGGCCCTGTTTTATAAATTAACACAAATGTATCTCAAATTATTTTAATTATTATTATTATTATTATTATTGCTTTAAGAATTATATTTTAGTATATAATAGCAATATATTTCTGTCATAATTTCTTTAAGTTAAACCAATCGTTTATTGTGACAGTTATAATTGAAGATCTTTTCTTTCAGTGTCTATTTGATGGTAGTATATATCAAATTAACTGATTCAAAGCTTGTGAAGTGAGTCTCAAAGAAGCTCTGTAGATGAAGTTTGTATCAGTATATTTTAGGGTTGTCCCCGACTAAGGATTTTCATAGTCGAATCGGAATCATATGTTTGGGGGCGGGGCAAAACACATTAACAAGAGTCAAGTCAGACATTCGACTAACATAATTACTGATGTTAACACACAGGGAAAATGTGTAATGAACACATATAAACGGGGTAAATAATGTTTTATGTTTTGATGAACAGATAGCTAACGTCGGCAAAACCATAACAATTAACAATTTTATTTTATTTTTTACAATTGTGCTCTCATTATATCGTTAGCCTAAAATGTTAGCAGTTAATGTTCTGCATTTCTGTTTTGAGCTGCGCGGTCTGAAGATGACCAGTAGAGCATCTTATAGCAAGTTTTTAATCAATGGGATGCAACTCATAATTTATTATAAAATATGCTTCGTTATTTAAACAACATAACATTAATATTAAGACTTATAGGCTATTTGCAAAAAAGGGCCTGAATGCACATGAACATATTTGCGGGGCTCTGAATGCGAACTCTTCACGAAACAATGTGCAAAAACACGGCAGCTAAACTCTAAAAATTCATAGCGTTTTATTATAATGGTGTTTTCATAATGGTATGTGTGTGACAGTCCCAGTCATAGTTATTAATATTCTGCATTGTATTGTGTCCTGCTCATGCTGTGCGCTGAAGAGATATCACGGTGGAATGATCTGCATGAGATGCTGCATTAAAGACAACTCCGAAAATACGGGACAAACCCCGTCCCGTATTGATTCAAAACGGGACGCGCTATTTTACGGGACGATTCCATATTTTAAGGGATGGGTGACAACCCTAACAACAAACACACACATACCTACACACACACACACACACACACACACACACACACAAACACACTCAAACACACACACATATACATATATATATATATATATATATATATATATATATATATATATATATATATATATATATATATATATATATGCACAATGTTCTCACAATATTTCTGTAAATACAGTTTTGATTGTTGTGTGTTCGGGACAGGGGGCTGATTTCTGTTATGGCACCAAAAAGTTGCATTGCTAGTTTGGATAGCATTTGCATGAGCTGTAGCTGTGTGATGGTCCAAGTTCCATTCTCCATAACAATAAAACAGGAAATGCAGATGAATAAAGAACACAGATAGATTCAGATGAGAGGGAGGGAATGGGGAAGAGGAATAATAAGATGAGAACGTGCTACAATAACACACATTCTGCAAACACAACAGTTTTTCTGCCTCACAGGGGCGGCTGATGTGCTACCTCACTATTCTCGGGGGATTTTAATGGATTCTCCTTCACAGGAGGAGGTGACGAGTCCTGGGCTTAAACACAGCGCTGGTGGGAGCCGGGCTGTACTACATTTACACAGAAATGAGTTGCAGAGATATCAAATCATAGAGCAGGACTCTACTTAGGCAGATTTATTTTCACAAGACTGGATTCAGACTTCTCTTAATTATTCTGGCTAGATGTTTGTGGAAGCTGTTGAGTTTGTGCGCGGATCAGATGTTTTTGATAGCCACTTTCAATTTTCCTTGTGGGCTTAAAGTCAATGTTCACCCAAATATAAATGTTTGTTGCATATTTACTCACCCCTAGATCATCCAAAATTTAGATGAGTTTGGTTCTTAATGGGAACAGATTTGGATAAATGTATAGATCAAGCAGTGTTTACTAGCAGAAACAGTCCAAAACAGCTCTAAACAAATATGTCAGTGGATTTTGATGTGAGAGGACAACAGGAGATAGAGTTTTTAATTGGAGGAAGCGTTATGGATTATGGAATCATATTTATTAGCTGTTTGGACTCTCATTCTGACACAACCCATTCACTGCAGAAGCCTCTGGTGAGTAAGTGATGGAATGATATATTTCACCAAATCTGATAAAGAAACAAACTCATGTACATTTTGCGTGGCATTTCAAGCAAAACCCATTAATCTGTGTGTTTTCTGGGTTAAGTATTCTTGTTTGGATATCTATTGCCATTGCGTGGCACTTAATTTACTTTGGCCTACTTAATTAACTTTTTCATAATGCATGCCTTAATGCTGGAGTAACTGTTGGAGACATCATCTAAGAGTATTCTTACATGGTTCATCCACTGGCATCATTTGTCAATGAACACAATAATGCACCTGTGTCATATGTTAAGTGAAAGCAAGACTCCTGAAGGCTCATGCATTATTTACACTGGATTCAATATTCCAGGCTAAATTTGTGTAATTTCATGAGAAATAAAAACAAACCAAGGTCTCTCTTTACAAAAAAAGTGTCCAGCAGATTAATAATGTATATGATGGTCAAAGACGAGACAGCTGATCCTGACGGCAGACTCTGGTCCTGAGATTACAGTAGACCTGATGACCTGCAGTCATGAAAAATTTACATTACTGATATTGAGCTGACTTTATGCTTTATTTAGACTTTATTCAGATTATTTTACCGCCGGCGATGAGCCCGAGTGAACACAAATCTGTCTATCATCTGTCTGTCTGTCTGTCATCTGTCTGTCTGTCTGTCTATCATCTGTCTTTCTATCATCTGTCCGTCTCTCTATCTATCTGTCTGCCTTTCTATCGTCTGCCTGTCTTTCTATATATCTGTCTGTCTGTCTATCATCTGTTTGTCTGTCCGTCTGTCTGTCTGTCTGTCTATCTATCTATCTATATAATTAGTGCTTCCTTATATGAACAATCTTTATTATTTTTTTTATCATTTTCTATGGACCTTTTTCTCATTTCCAGGTTTCTCAGTAAAAGTCATCATATTTGGTTAACTCTGAGAGCAGTGAATGGGAAAGAGACTAATAACGGTAGTCAGAGGCGAGAACGATTTCAAATTTACAGTCCTTCCCATACTTTCTCCATTAGAAACACCCTCGGAATAGCATTAATAGTTTAATGCAAAAGTGATACAATACAAAGTATTGTGTTATAAACATACAGAACAGTACAGTTTTAAATCATAATTTATATATAAAAAAGATCATATCCTAGTAATCAAGTAATTAAGTAAAATGATCTGTCAGCTGACACTTACATCTCTATAATCACTACTAGGAGAACGACTTCTGATTTTTTAAAGTCTACTTTTATGTGATGGAAGTCGAGTCGAAGTTGACTAGTCACTGATGATGTCATTAATGAACAGTGTTGGGTGTAACGCGTTACAAAGTAACGCGTTACTGTAATAATATTACTTTTTTCAGTAACTAGTAGTGTAAGGCATTACTCGTCTGAAAATGGTAATATTATTACAGTTTTCCCGAGCTAGTTACTTGCGTTACATTTGCCAGTAGCACCTTCATCACACACAAGGCGGCACACAACACAGAGAACAGAAGGGAAGGAGGGCGTGAATGGAACAGTGATTGGTCTGGGTTTGGCACGAGGTATCATTTACCATCACTGATTGGTCGACAGCCGGCAGCAGAGCGGCACGCTCAGACAGATGGGGAAAAATGGAAGCGTCAACAACGGCAAGCTCTTTTTCAGAGGAAGGTTCCCAGCAACAGAAAGCTAGTTTCGACGGGTGGAGATTCAGTAATTATTTTGTAGGGGTGCTCCGATCACGATCGGCCGCTCGTTAATGCGCATCTCAGTAAAGCCGGTTCTCTAATCAGCGGTTTATTCCATCAGGTGCGTGAACCATATGTTCATACAACCGTGCCAATAAACGCTGAAAATGAACGTGGATTTGCGCATCTTCTCAGTTAATAACGGCTCTGTGTAGTAACAGCTGCTCTATGTGAAATCACGCACCTGATCGAATTAACCGCTGATTAGAGAACAGGTGTACTGACGAGCAGTAATATAAGTGAGTTGTGTAAACAGTGATTTATGTGACTTCAATTATTTCTTATTAAACTGAAATCGAAAAGTAAAAAGTATTTTTTGGAAAAACCACATCCTGGTGTTAGTCTTCATATGCTGCTGAATAGTGTTAACACGGATATAGAAAAATAAGGAGTGCAAGAGATTGATTCCTAATGTCAGTTTATTTTTAATTAATACTATAGTAGTTCGGTTCCCTTTACATCTTTAACTACCCGTTAATTTATCAATTGAATGGGTGACCTATCCTCATTAATAGAGCAAACATTTGCCCCCCCCCCTGAGAGAATTGGCAGGAGCCGCCACTGATAAAGACCCTAAAGAACACTCCTCCTTTGTATGTTCTCCCTCCATCTGATGCATCTCAGGCAATCATAGAGTAATTAAGAAAAAAAGATGTAACTAGTAATATAACTAGTAATATAACTAGTTACTTTCTCCAGGGAGTAATAAAGTAAAGTAAGGCATTACTATTTTTGAGAGTAATATGTAATATATTACTTTTTTGAGTAACTAGCCCCAACACTGTTAATGAACAAGTCTGGAGCTGTGACAAACCCCTTGCTATGGGATATGACACAGCATCACCCAATTGGCTATTGCTTCTATAACAGCTATTTTTTATCAGTTTTTTTGTGTTTTGGGTCATTATATTTCTCACAGATTTGGACTCTAAATCAGATATAGATAAAGTAGCACAGTAAATATTACATTTATATGAATGCATTAGTGAGAGCGATTGCGTGTGTGAATTAATTCTACATGGAAGCATCTCTCTAGTAGTGACGCTGTGGGATTTAATTATGTAGAAATATATGCTTGAACTTTTAAGTTTCTAAGCTATTTTATTGAGAAATCACAGAACAGTGTTGACAGTACATTTGGGCGCTGGATGTTTCTGTGCATGCGATCTGCGCGTGACGTATGAGCTACTGTCCGCAGCCTGTGTGTGTGTGTGTTACAGTCCAGCAGCGCATTAGATTAGAACAGTGATTAATTTACAGTACAAATGGCTGTTTAAAATGTGCATTCTCCCATTCAGTTTCAAGCATCCAGTAATATAATCACGCATGTCTTGTGGAGCTTTTGGAGTATGCATTTATTTGTAATTTTAACTGTTAGGAAATGGAGAATAAATGTGAAAGTCCTTCAAATATTTCTTATCCTGTTGCGCCCCCTATAGGACCAGCGACTAGTCAATGTCAAGCGTCAAAGTGTCATGGCAGAGCATTAAAGTCGACTAGTCGATTTGTCTGTGCAACCCCTAATAACTACAGACATTGTGAATGAGTCTGTAGTGATGAACCTGACATTCTTCATACATTCATCTTTCAGTGTGTGAAGGTTTGACACCTGGCCATCAGAAGTGAAATCTGTCCATTTTCATTATTTTTTGAGTGAAAAACAAAAAACGTGTATAGTCTCTTTTGCAACCAAATCAGACGCAGATGAAAAATACCACATTAAACAATGACGCTGTCAAGCTGTCAGTTAGGTAATGAAGTTGGCCAACATCATTTGTCTTATTTTGTCACGGTTTTTCCCCATTAGTCATAGCGCCTTACCATTAACTCCTCAGGAACCCCCTTCACCCAAGGACACTTAAACTTACTTTCAGCGCGCGTGCACACACACACACACACACACACACGCCATGACTAAGACACTAAACTAGAGGAACAGAGGTAGACTGTTGCAGAATAAAGTAGACAAATACTGCTAAAAAAGCACAGAGGTCTGTAATGATGAACAAATCCTGACATCTTCCATTACTCCTTGAATCTGAAAATTTTTCTATTCACCCTTATGGAAATAATGCAAAAAAAAAAAAAAAAAAAAAAAAAAAAAATATATATATATATATATATATATATATGACTCAAATGTAAACTAAAGGTAATGTTTTCAGACACGTAACTATATGTTATTTTAAATTAAATGAGGATCATAGTTAAATAATGCAATTTTTTGAGAATTTTTAAAGTAAGACTTAAGTAAATATTTAAATGTAATTTCATAATTAGCCTACTTTTATTGTCTTTGAAATATGGTTACAATGTACTGCTAAATGTACTGACAATCATTTATTGTAAACTAAAATATACTTTTATGTCATTTCTGTTGATTTTGTATGTCATGTATTTAATATTTGTAATTACACATCTGTAATGATGCAGTTGGAGTTTAGTAGATTTAAAAAAGTACAAACTTTGAATGTAATATTATATAAAACAAAATGAAAACTAGTACTTTACATCTGCTTTAGTTTGTTAGTAAACAACACAATAATTGGCCTTTTATTTCATTAATATTATATACAATTTTTATATATATATACACACATACAAGATTTAAAGTACAATCCTGCATTCATTACAGTATTTCACATGTGAGTTAGAAGAGTTAGGGGGGAAGATACTGTTGTTAGCAGGTGGTTAGTAAATGAGACTGAACGGTTAAAGTAGAGTCGACCTGGCATCATCATGCTCTGACTTAAGCAGCAGGTTAGTTTAAGCATCTGAGTGGGTGTGTCTGTGGGCTGCTCACATCGGCATGTGCGTGTGTTGTTAAATAAAGCCTAATGAATCTTATTGATGTGTGTCCCACGGTGCCGGCTGAAGGCCACCCTCGTGTAGTGGGTCTGCTCTTACAGATGCCAGGGGCCAAGCACCTGGGAGGGGATTAATTAGTAGACAGCTGCCCAGCAGCTTTAGCTCACTCTGGGGAAGGCCGTAACATCCACCACCTTCAGAACCTGGCCTTCATGGATCCACACCTAATCAACATATCAGAATATTGCAGTGCTCTCTCATTTAGGGCAAATACACTCATAATCTGACAGGAGTCATTTGGCTCTTAAATGTTGTTGGGGTTTATAACAGGTTTTCTTTATTCATTTTCTTCTGATTTCTGCTTCTGATCATCAGTGCTGCATGGGCTGTTAAAATAGCATGTCATTTGTTGAAATTGCTAAAAGTTATAACAAATGTTTTTCATCTAACAGGCACAAAGTGATCGAAATAAATTGCTTGAAAAATGTATTTGCTAAATAGAATATGAATTCAAAAGTCCTTACTGGTTCAAAATCAAATTTAATCAAAGAAACAAATGGATTATTATATTATATTATATTATATTATATTATATTATATTATATTATATTATATTATATTATATTATATTCAGAGGTGTCAAGTAACGAAGTACAAATACTTCGTTACTGTACTTAAGTAGAAATTTGGGGTATCTATACTTTACTTGAGTAATTATTTTTCAGCCGACTTTTTACTTCTACTCCTTACATTTTCAGGCAAGTATCTGTACTTTCTACTCCTTACATTTTAAAAATAGCTTCGTTACTGCTATTCATTTCGGCTTGTTTTCATTCCGGCTTGTCATCATTAAAAAAAAAATCCAGATAAATCGCGCCATCCGGATGGAGTGAATTTGATTGTGGTTGGTTGAGAAGTATAAACAGATACCATTCCGACACCGTTTATCGATAGATTGTTAGAATATCCGCATCTGTGCAGTTCTTTGTCATAAATACAGTTTACAAAAGGTCACGAGGTAGCAGTCGGTTTCTCATCTGTAAAGTTTTCGCTCATCACACCACAGCCGTTTCCTCCAGCGAAAATCTAGCCCTTAACACATATGAACGAACACATACTTTAATTACACTTATTTTTAATATACTTAATTTAATCATACGTACTTTATACATACACTACTGTGCAAAAGTCTTAGACACGTTAGTATTTTCACTTAAAAGAATGGTGTTCGGCCAGTTATTTATATATTTTGCTGTAGTGTTTCAGTATAAAATATCAGTTTACATTTCCAAACATTCATTTTGCCGTTGTCAAACTGCTTGTGCATTCAAAATCGCACTAGATTATTATTAAAATTAATGGCAAACTGATATTTCCTACTGACACACTACAACAAAAGATATAAATAACTGGCTTAAAAACCTTTTTTGGGGTGAAAATACTAATTTTTCCATAATACTTTTGCACAGTACTGTATTTTAAAAACGAAATTTTTGCTACTTTATAAAGAATGAGCATACAGTAATTCACAGACGGATTAAAGACAGTAACAGACAGCACTCATCTTAACTTAATATCAGAGTGAGTGACAGAGATACAGTAGAAACATTATGTGTGCTTTTGTATTAAATAATGACCCAGATTGTGAAATACATTTATTAGCCTTAGATTAAGGGAAGCATAACTTGAGAAATGAGAGCATCCAGGGTGAAGGCGATGGATTTATTTTAAATATTTGTAATGTTCTTTAAACTTATCCATAGTTTTTTTTTTTTTTTTTTGTGGTTCTTTTTTTTTTTAAGTATCGGTTCAGGCACAGTTTAGGTGCATAGCAGATGTACCGAATACAAGAAGCTATCAATCAAGAAGGTATCAGGATTATGAGTTATTTTTCAGTTTTAGTTTTTGATTAATCACTTAGATTAATCATTCATTTTGACAGCACTATAATGTTTATTGTAAATAGACAACCATACAAGTGTAATTGTCACTAAGCCTGCACCAATGTTCTTGTCCATTGTCCTCGCAGATTCCTGCAGCTAAGTTTGGATGTACATTTACATTCCATTAAAGGTTATTGATGACATGCCTCTAAAGTTTGACTTTTTGGACCATAACAATAGTTACTGGTATCTAGTCATCATATCTCTAGTCCTTTAATGTATTTGAATTGTACTAAAGTGTGTTCATTTTAAATGGGCATATATGCGGCTGAGGAAGACCTGAAGGTCGAAACGTTACTTGATTAAATTCCTCTGGAGCAGTAGTTTTCAGTGTTCAGACTTTACTTCTTTATTTGTCTATATCATTTAGTTGTCTTGCACCTGTGTCCTAATTGGATGTTTGGGATGTGCACACCATTTTTGTATTTTCATATATGCGGCTGAAACAGGTAGCCTAGTGCATCCCAAATTTTTCAACATGAACATTTTAATATAACATTATAGTCATTATGGCCTTTAGAAAAATGTTTTTTGAGGCGGTGGGGTAGTACACAATAGGCCCCTGTGGTGCGGCCTAAGCTTTTGTTCTTAATGGCATTTTTTCCCCCTTACATTACTTTTACTTTTATACTTTAAGTAGTTTTTTAAACCAGTACTTTTACACTTTTACTTGAGTAAAAAGCTTGAGTTGATACTTCAACTTCTACAAAAGTATTTTTAAACCCTAGTATCTATACTTCTACTCAAGTAATGAATGTCAGTACTTTTGACACCACTGATTATATTATATTATATATTGTATTTAGTGCTGTCAAACGATTAATTTTGATTAATTGCCTCCATAGTTATAGCTTCTGTTTACATATATGTATGTGTACTGTGATTATTTATTGTTTTAAATACACATTTATTCAGTATATATTTTGAAAATATTCACATGTATAGACTATTGCCTAAATTTATACATTTTATATTATTATATTTTACTGAACATCATATATAAATAATAATAAATATAAAATATTTAATATATAAACATAACATAATTTTCTTAAATATATACATGCATGTGTTTGTATTTATATGTTCATAATAAATATACACAGTACACACTCATATATTAGGTAAACAAAAACTTTTATTTTGGATGTGATTAATCGCGTTGAATCATTTGACAGCACTAATTATATAATATAATATAATATAATATAATATAATATAATATAATATAATATAATATAATATAATATAATATTATCTTCTATTTTTAGATTTAGCTTTATGTATTTATTTTTTCCATTATTAATTTTAGTGATTCGATTTAAACTATTTTTATTTGAAGCTTAATGCGAAGGAAATGTTTTTAATTTTTTTATCAGATATTTTCAGCTTTTTTCCCCTTTACAATACTTTAATTTCTCAGTTTTCTGGTATCTTGGCGAACACTGAGAGCATTGGCTATTATGGATCCATTTTGTATTGTCACAAAGCAGGGATCAATAGGTTGAAATGTAATGCCTGTAAAACTTTTGTCCCTCGCGCAAGCATGGGTAACAATAATTAAGCAGCGTGATAAAAATGATTAGAACTGCTTCTGACATTCTCATTGCGAGTATCTTCGCTTTAATTGCAATCACAAATTTTAATGCCAGTTTTATGTGCCAGGGCTATGAGCTGCTTGAAGTTCAGCGGTTCTACTCTTTAAATCTGTCCCATTTCTTTAGGTGAGCAGCGAGACTCTGAGACAACGGCAGTCATGAATCCCCCTGACCATTAACGGAGCAGACTAGTGGCTACTGCCGGGAGGAGGGCCCAAACCGCTCCGCTCCAGGCTAGTTAGCTATTCAGCTGCAGCATCTGTTGAGGGCTAATGAATGTTATAACCTCATAAACGTCATGAAATTGGACATTATCCCTTAATTAAAAGAACAGAGATGCATTACAATGATTACAGTGGCACCACACTGCATTTCCACTCAGCTGCACCGGAGCGCTCTGAGCGAGGCTAATGTTTCTCCTCTACGTGGGGTGGGACATGATGGGACCTCTGAGCAGAAAACCAGGGAGGGGAGGATCGTTTTAATGCGAGGAGTTCAGTCACCTCCTGTCAAGTGTTTATGGGTAATATCTTTTCAAAGAAACTTTTCAGGACCAGACTTTTGCTGTCTTCTACAAACTAGTGAACTGCTCACCAACAACTAACAAGCTCGAAATCAATGGTTAGGATGTCGTTTCAAAAGGCGGCAACTTATGTAGTCAGCAAATAGCTCACTCAAGCTTGTGAGCGCTGATGGTGTTGACCGCTACGCTTCTGCTATGCTGTCGGTCAAGCTGCAGGGAGTTTATGTCCCTTGCCGGCTTTATGTTTTGGCTTTCTGGAGGCCATGATGATTATGGGAGCTGCGCTCAGTCAAGAGGTGATTATACTGCAGTGTCAGCCCCCGAAACAGCTGTGCCATAAAGGCTGTATAAAAACAAAGCATGGTGCCACGGTTTTCACAGCACCTGGGCCAGACAGGCTTTAAATACTCAGCGCCCACTAACCTGTCCAGGGAGGTTTATTGGGCTCAGTGTGCATCAAGGCTGCAACCTTAGGTGGGGATATTTTAATGTCTTGCGAGCATGGATGGCTTGCACATGCTCTGTCTGTGACCCCGTGTCTGACTGGACACACACTCACCCTGTGTGTCAAAACGGACCCGGCTGACTAGTTTACAGTTGGCCAAAAATTAACCTCAGTCATTGGTTTGTGACCAGAGATGGACCGTGACCTTGCTTGTTGATTATATGAGCTTGTTTCAGTCAGCGGGTGACAGCATTGCCTCCACCCCTTATTTACATGCATGAACATCTGGCACATCTGGAAGAATTAAAATCTTAGAATCATCTGTCCTATTTGGAGTCATGATGCGTTTCCGCTATCCATACTGATCCGTGTTTATCCTTGACTGATCTCGTGATCCCTGGTTTATACTAATTCTACATTGAAAAAGAAATGCTGTGCCATAATTAAAGCAATAAGGAACAGGTGTCTGTTATATGACGAATATTTGCATGCATTCACAAATACAGCAAGGCCTGTTAATTTTTCTAAGTTGTAAAAAAACACAAATAATAATTTCAGAAAAAAAAGTAAAAGAAACTGAAAAGGTTAGGTGAATTTTAGTCATCCTTTATATCAGTTATATAATTTATATGATTTGTACAATTATATAATTTAATATTATTTTAATATTATATTTATTTATATTAGAATTTTAAAATATTCATAACATAAATGGTAAAATAAATAATATTTGATACATTTAAATAATAATAATAATTCTTAATAATAACCTTTTAGTTCAAAAGTTTTGGGTCAGTTATATATATATATATATATATATATATATATATATATATATATATATATATATATATATATATATACACATACACACACACATATATATATATATATATATATATATATATATATATATATATATATATATATATATATGGGGTGTAACGATACGCGTATTCGTATTGAACCGTTCGGTACGACGCTTTCGGTTCGGTACGCGGTACGCATTATGTATACCGAACGGTTCGTTGGAGTAATTAATTATATTTGAAAAAAAAAAAAAAGGAGAGAGAAAGAAATATAATGATATGCGTTCAACAAGGTAGCCCAATAACCCAAACAACGTAACAGGCAACGCCCCTGACACTCCCGAAGAAGAAAAAAACACCATCTTATATGTTTATGTTAGGCTACTCAGCAGGCGCTCGCTAACTCAGTACACGCTGAAGGCTCGTTGCAAAATAGCCAATGCGTTTAACAGACTAGAAATGAGAAGATCCTCCAATAACCAACAGGTCTGGTGTTTGGGTGCACTTTGGATTCCCTTTAAGCTATAATGGTGATGGCAAGAGAGTGGTGGATAAAAAAACAACGGTATGTCGCATCTGCAACATGACAGGGTACACCAGCGGGATTACAAAAAAAAAAAAAAAAAAAACCCAGCGGGAATATCTGGGATATATGCGTCAGTACTATCTGGGAAAAGACGAAAAAAAGGAGAAACATGCACGCAGCAAACTATCCCTGCAGCATTTAGACACTAAAGCTTACAGGGAATCCAACCCAAACACCAGACCTGTTGGTTATTTTAGGATCTTATATTTCTGGTCTGTTAAATGCATTAGACATTTTGCAACGAGCCTTCAGCGCGTGCTGAGTGAGCGAGCGCCTTAGGGGCCGTTCACATATCGTGCCTAAAAACGCATGGAAAACGCTAAGCGCGTCTTTCTCCTGAGGCGTCTGTCTTTGCTAAGCAACAATGACGTGCTCTCTCCATGAGACGCGGAAATTTCAGCGAAGGATAAATGGATTTGCAGCTCTAAAAATCGCTTGCAGTAGCTCTGCTACTGAATTTATTTCAAAATTGCAATCCATATACAACTATGATCAGCTGTTCCTTCATCTTGGCTGAGCTCTCAACGTTGTTACGGGAAAGGATGAAGCTGATTGGTTGGTTCTTGTCACATGACCCGCGGTGCGCTTGCGGCATTCTGAAAAGTTGAGATGTTTTTACATTTTGCTGTATCTAAAACGTATCGAACCGAACCGAACCGAACCGTGACATCAGTGTATCGTATCGAACCGAACCGTGAATTTTGTGAACCGTTACACCCCTAATATATATATATATATATACATACATATAATATACAGGGTGCGATTTGTGAAAAAAACTGAGAGGGGGGGGGGGTGTTTTGAAACTTTAATTCATAAAAATAAATAATATGAACATGAAATAGATGACGTCATGCGCTAATTCAAATATTTATGTCGTAAGTGCGCCTCCTCTCACATACTGCAATTTAATTCAACCATTTAATTTAATTCTCAACAAAACTGTTTTTATTACTATATTTTAATGTTTCTCTAGTCAGACAACGGAATGAATATTATAATGACTGAAACGCGCTGTCCATTAAGACTACATAACCAGCTCTCAAACATTAATCTGCACTAATGAAATCAAATACACATACGATAAAGTCAGTGGTTGTGCAGTGACTGATGTTAGCTATGCTTGCTTGTAAAATAGAGTTAGAAACAACAGAATATCTTTTTTTATTTTTTTACTGAAAGTGCTGCTCCTCTCTGCGCTCGCTGAACACAGCAGATGCAGAGAGAGAGGCTCGCCCTGGGAAAGAGAAACCTTGCGCCCATGTAGGAGCACCACAGAGTCTCAGAGACGAAATAATGATTGCCCAAAAAGTCGCTAGATTTGTCGCTAGTTGCTTTTTTGGAAAAAAAAGTTAGCAACTCCATTGCCCAGCAGACCTGCTTCAACCGTCTCGTAAGTGTTGATAGGCTATTACTCGTGAGGTGTGACCAATCAGATAGCGCCGTGGGTGGGACATTGAGCAAGTCTGCAGAGTGGTGAATACAGAGAGGCTGAGTGGCAGCTATATCAGAGCCAGCTAGTGGTGGAAATTATGATTCTTTCAAGAGATTTGTTTTTCAGTTCGTTCACCAAAATGATTCATTCAGAATCGTTCACTGATTTGTTCAGTGATCATTTCTTGTATTACACAAAATATGCCAGCAGGTGGCAAAAACGAACGACATGGGTATCAGTTCAGTCATTTCATTCATGAACGATAAGATTCATATGAAACTAGTTCATTGAAGGGCGTGTTCGTTCACTAAATTCAACCAATCACATGCTCTGTCACATCTCATACTCGAAGGCTATAGGCTCGAGGTTGAGTAATTCTTTGACAGGATGAAATGGTTAAGTTACCCGGTTCACTGATCTGCGCATGCGGTGCTTATAGCGCCACACTGCTGTGGAGGGAGGAACTTCAGTGAATGAGAAATATGAGTCAGTGGACTGCGTGAACGAGAAAGATTCGTTCACCTAAAAGATTCGTTCAAAAAAAAAAAAACGATTCATTCACGAACGACACATCACTAGAGCCAGCCAAAGTAGCGCATTTTAAAATAAAATCGACATTAATCAAGCCATGGATCCGTGATAAGTTTTGTGATCTGTCTCGCCATTAGTGTAGTAGCACTGATCACTTTGAGGGGGGGATAAATTGTAATAATTTTAAATAATTAAGCAGAGGCAGGGAGACATTGTTCAGAAAGGGGGAAATCCCACGTTAAGTGTTGTTCACTGTATTTGTATTTTTACCGAGCTGAGTTTGCACGTTTTACAAATCCTCTACGGCCACGTTGAGTTCTTGACAGTGACAGCGTCAAAAGCGACGCATGCACTTTTCACTTGTAAAACTCAAGGGTGTATGGGTAATGTAGTCTCTGCTCTCGGTGGGACGAATTAGAAAGTGTGCATTGTAAAGGGCGCTCTGAAAAGCGGCAGCGCAGGCAAAGGATTAAAACCTCTATTAAAACAGATGTCCAAATGAGCGTATGCTAAAAGCATGTTCTGGGCGCAAGGAGAGGTGGCGGTACACTCGAGAGCTATATTTGGAAGTGACGGTACTGAGTACCGGTCAAGTGGCGGTACCGGTTAAAGCACTATATATATATATATATATATATATATATATATATATATATATATATATATATATATATATATATATATATACTTTTAATTAGCAGGGATTCATTACAGTTTCCACAAAATGATATAGCAACACAACTGATAATAATCAGAAATGTTTCTTGAGTTGCATATCAGCATATTAGAATGATTTCTGAAGGATCATGTGACACTGAAGACTGGAGTAATCACAGACAAATTATTAAATGTAATAATATAGTCTTCTTAAATTGTAATAATATTCCTTTTACTGCTAATGTATTTTATTTATTCATTTTTTTTAATAAAAGAGTTTGGCATACCATATTTATGAACAAATAGATACAGTAACAGACCTGTACAAAATAGGCATACCTCCTGAGGCATACCTCCTGAGGACAAAATGAATGAAAATCACAATTTTCTGGTAAAGTTTCGTTATAAAATATTAATATCTACCCGTCAAGGGCAGAAAGCATGTAATTTAAACACAGAGACAGCTGAAATTATCCTGGGTGTCCCCTTGTTTTACATTTGGCGGAAGGACCTTCAGAAGGCATTTGTTTCAGGTTTCCTTCCTTGTTAATTGCCTTTTTGCATGTTGAAAATTCACATTGGCAGGGTTTAGTTGCTGATAGCATATTATTTATAACCCCCAGTTTCTGACAGGAAGTTTTTCCCCTCTCTCTCTCTTTTGCCTCATGGACAATGATTGATTTATTCAGTTTAACCTTGATAAGGAAGGCAATAGAAAAACAAATTGCCTTATTGACACAGACGTGATGGCACGCTTGGCTCAGGTGACGGGGAGGTGAAGCAGAGGTCGCTCTGTTTGGAGAGGAGAGAGGAAGTGATACACATTTCTCAAAATGATTGCCTTTCATGTCACTCATCCACATGCTGGAACACATACTGTCTGTTTTTAGACGTAGACAGTTATTGACAATTATTCTGCTTTTAATAGTGGAAGGAGTTGAGTCTGAGGTCAGAGTCAGTCTACAAACAACATATTCTTGGAAATCAGGACATGATTCTGCTTTTTTGACATGCAGTGTCAAATGTGCATCTCTCAATTTGAGTCTATTTTTGCTTATTCTTTAATATTGCTCTCTAAAATTTTTGAGTAATGCTAAATAATAATAAGCAAACACAATAGGGTGAGGCATGTGCAGAAATACACATGTTACAACTCTGCGTAAATCTGCTGAGCTTTTAGCTAGTAAGTACCACATGAAAATGCTGGACATGCACAGTTTTCTTTCATGTCTTGACATATTTACTTTTGAAATGGGAAGTTTTTAAAGCCTTATCAGCTTTAGCAGATTAGATGTTAGTTTACATCGCAGCCAATAACCATTATTGCAATTACTGTTTATTCTAGAAAGCATCTGATTGGATGAATATATTTAGTGCAGGATGCGTCACCAGCACCACTGTGAAAAAGAAGCTTGCTTTTGCAAAAAAAAAAAAAAAAAAAGATTAATATACTTTAGGGGGGGGGGGTGGAATGCTATTTCATGCATACTGAGTTTTTTACACTGTTAAAGAGTTGGATTCCCATGCTAAACATGGACAAAGTTTCAAAAGTTTCGAAAAGTTTTTTTTGAGTATGGCTCTGTGAGACGTTAGATGGAGCGGAATTTCCTTATATGAGTCTTAAGGGCACTTCTCCCGGAAGAGCGCACGCTCCCGTATAGCAGAGCACTGAGAGCACAACAGACTTCACTGATCAGAGCGAGAGCGTCGCGAAATGTCACAAAAGAAGTGTGTTTTTGGTTGCCAGGGCAAGACAACCCTGCACAGATTACCAAAAAAAAAAAAAAACCAGCATTAAGGGACCAGTGGATGGAGTTTATTTTTACAGAGCATCAACGGAGTTGTGCAAGTGTTTGTGTTTGTTCCCTGCATTTCGAAGATGCTTGTTTTACAAACAAGACCCAGTTTGACGACGGATTTGCGTATCGTTTATTTCTTAAGGATGATGCAATCCCAACGAAAAAGGGTCACGATCGTGTGTTGGAACCACAGGCGGTGAGTAAAACTGCTTCAAATATCTCTGCCTCCTTGTTAGTGCGTCCCCTCCCATGCCAGAGACCCGGGTTCGAGCCCCACTCGGAGCGAGTCGTTGCTGCTGCTTTCGTTCAGTTTCAGCCTCGGGATCTGATTCTGGATCATAAATAAACGGCTGAATCTGACTGTTAGCCATGGTTTGTTTTGGATGATGTTTTTTTTTTCCTCACAGTAATGTCACAACTTCCAAACGCTCTCAAAGCAAAAGCCTACTGTCGCTCGTGATTCTTTAGCTCCGCCCACACGTCACGCCTCCAGCCGGTCGTGTTTTTCCGGGAAAAATCGGTACAGACTATCTTTCTCTTATGAATATAATAAAACTAAAGACTTTTTGGAGTTATGAAGGATGCAGTACTACTCTATAGGTACTCAAGATTAACAGGATATTGAGTGAAAACGAGCATTTCACCCCCTTTAAAGGAATATACTTAAGTGTAAACTGAATTTATTGTCTTCAGACACTTCATGACATGTTAATTGCAAATAAATAAACTTGTTTTGCAGTTTATATTTATACAGCAGTTGGCCAACCAGAGTGTACCTTCTACTGCCACGAGCGCAGCCACCACTGGGTCTGCAAAGTGCTTTTGCAGCTTTTGACTGCTGAGTGGGGCTTTAACCACAAGTTATCAAACAAATGAATGAGTGAAATAAGACATTTGAGCGCTCACATATAGTCAAAATGTCATAATCCATAACTCCCCGCGATTCGGGGTCACCCCTATAAGCTTCACAGTATTACACCATATTTTAGATTTGAAACATTTACCAGGTGTGCCGTATTATTTGTATAATATGAATTATGCGTTATATTATCCTAAATAAATGGTGGTTTACTTTTCATCAGGGAATTAAAAGTGGTAGCCTATTTTAGCGAGCTAGGCTACATATGCAATCTATATGCAAAATATCAATATTCTCATATATTAGGCCTATTTTTGTCACAAGTACATTTTTAATTTATATATAAAAATCCTTTAATAAAACAGCATTTTTGACACACACATATTTTTACACTGATTAAGAAATAGTTGCACATTTTATTAATTATTTCAATTAAATGCGTGCATACTATTCCATAAAATATGCAAGATTTGCAAGTGCAAGATTGCTATCATTGTCACATCATTTATTCTTAATGATCTACATATTTTACCTTCATTACCAAATCTTGTTTTGTTATATTTTGTATAATTGCAAGTAAATAAAAACAAATTATTAACTTTGTAATGCATATGCAAATATGTGAAACTGCAATCTCATTAGCAGTCTATAGCATTTTATAATTATTTGTGCTATGATATTTAACTTAACCTGCTTTATTCTTTATTATTTAATGCAAAAGAGTTTTATTAAAACAAGTTCACGAGAGTCATGCATCCATTTAATCTTGATCAAGAACAACTAATGATCCATTATTTGGAGCGACATCGACGTTAGATCACTTTTAAACGTCAAATATCCTTCAATTTACAGGTTATCTATAACTGCATCTGTCTCCAATGTCGACTTGTGAAGATTTATTTTTAATGTGGATCCCATACTGTAACCTAAAAAAAAATGCTCTACTATTCATATTCAAGTGTTTGTGTGGAAAATTATTAACGCATATGCATTACAGGGAGGCGCTCTCATGATCACTTACATTTTCTCCTGATAATGAAATAACTTAAAATTGGGGAACCTCACATACATGAGAAAAATATCAACAAAAAGCTTGAAATGTCTAAAGGTGCGTCCATGTGGAGAGAATCAGCACCATGAATGTAATCTTGTAGGCGACAAAAAAACATTAGTTTATTAATAAATAATAAAAATGTCTTATTTTTCACAATTATTGGGCTACTTCTGCCTGTGCTTTGTGGCAAACTTAATGTGTGTGCTTGAGCATGGTATATATTAAGGCTCATTAGTGTCTAGACTGTTTTAATTTAATATAGTTGAATAATAGTTGAATAATGACCTTAATGAACGACTACTACTAGTAACTTAAATAATCTTACTTGGGGGGCAGCCCCTATTAAATTCCCTTTAGATACCTTTGTTAAAGTTTTAAAGCATTTTATACACATTTGTTTTTTTTGTGAATGGTCAACCCGTTTCTATATTGTTGCTTCTGGTTTGTGCATTATAAATTATAAGTCTACAAAAAATGTTGTCTACCAAAAACTTGGGTCTTATTTGTCAGACTCTTTGCCTAAACCTGCTCTGCAAGTTTGAAATGATCATAGATATTCTCCATATGAAAAAGCAAGAGATTCACACCTTTATTTCAACCCCAACAAGCTATACAGAACTACACCCAAACCCCAACCCCCTGCAGCTGGACTGAATTTAGTCACACTGGTTGCTTAGTGTAAAATGGACACACTCTATCTAAAATTAAAAAATTATTAAAATGTTTTAGAACATTGGTTTTGAAGAATTGCGATTCATATATGAATAGATTTTTGCGTGCATCCCTAGTTTTGACGGCATGGCAAGTTAACAACTCTTCCTCTTCTCTAAAGCAGTGCAACATGGTGTCACAAACCTGGGAAGTAACTTCTTGTAATCCCTGCAAGTCGTTTTTGTAGGCATTAAGCTGCCATTATTTTAAAAGACAGTATCTTCATTTGCTTGAACTTTAAGCATTGTAACTTTGTAGATATTGTTTATGCTGAAACAGCAACATTACACACTAACTAATGTTAAAAAAGTCGCAATTAACCACCTCTTTGAAGCATGAGAAATTTGATTATTAGGTCATAATGATTTAAAATGTACATTAAATTAAAATGTTTAGGTTGACATTATTACTAAGAACACTATTTTAAAATGTACTTAAGTGTGTTAAGAAACATAGCCATGAAAGTGTTTCTCTTTAAGTGACTTAAGTTGCCTTTATTTCATTACTATTATATTATCTGCAAGTACAGTTTTTCTTTAAATACACTTTTAAGATTTGAAGTAGACTACAAATGTTAATTCAAAACAGTTCTGCACATCCCTTTTTTCACATGCATACTTTAGGTCAGTTTGTCCCATAAGAGAGAGACATTTTAAGTGTGTCTTTGTTTATGAATGCAAATTTTATGAGCACATTTTACTATAGAACTACAGGACAACACCAGAATATTAACATAGATTTCATGAGGTCCGGCATTTCTGCTGTAGCACAAACAAATTCATACACCTTCAAATCTTTGTGTTTACTATTCATCCTTTCGTCATATCATCAGGATTGTGATAATAACCGAAACAATTCATCACAACAACACACAGATTAGCATAGCATATTGCTATTCTGCCTGTATCAGAGCAAGTGGCTGTAATGCGGTTCCTCCTACACTTTAGCAGCATGTAAATGTGCTTTGAGTCCCATTTGCTTTCTTGTGGCATATGAAGTGTGTGTGGGTTTCGCCGCTCTATTAATCTCCCTCAGTGGACCTGCCCTCTGTGTCGCTCGCTTCTCCCTCATTTCAACGGGTCTTCTGACATTTTTTGTCATTATCTTTTCTGGCATGCGCTGATTGTACTTATCACTCTTGACCTGTGTTTAAAATGTCTACGCTGCATGTTGTGCTATTTTTCTGCATTTTTCTAAGTTCATCCTGAGCTGTGAGACTTGCCATCAAAGGATGAACCATTTTTCTCTCAGGCCACATACGCACTGTAGTGACAGGAGGGACAAACACATTTTAATGCATGAGAGAATCCCTTAAATTATCATTTTGTATGTGTACGTATAAAAACTTGCTCACGTAATTGTGATTATTGACACTTTAGCCAACATAGCAACGTTCTGGTGTCTCAAACATTTGGAATCTCTTAAGGCCTTTCGCACAGCAGGAACCTTTTCATAGTATTAGAACTAATTGTGGAATTGTGGAGTTTTCGCACAGCTAAAACTAAGTGCAATTTTAGCCACAGACTGCCTTTCTCGAGAACCAAATTAAATCCTACTCCTCAGCAGGGTCTAACCAGCACAACTGGTACTACACATGACATAAGTAGACATTGACTGGCCAGACGTGTTCGAAAATGCCCTCACCCAGCATGATTTAAAACGCTGTGTAAACATACTGTAAAACATTGTGTCAACTTATTTCGCAAGTATGATGAACAGCGATAGATGGACGGATGCTGAAGTGCAGGCACTTGAGCAAATGTAGCACTGCCAGTTGTCGTTGGAGATTTTTAATTCTGCTTTCTGTTCTTTCAGTCGCTTTACATATACGTCGACATTCCATGTCCATTATTGTGAAACCCGCGAGAGACACACACACACACACACACACACACACACAAAACCACAGCTCCGATCACAGTGTCTTCCATCCTCCTGTTGTAAACGTTTTAGTTTAGTTCTGGAACTAAAGTGATACGAAAGGCCCTATTGTTAACCAAAGTAATATTACAGTGACTAAAACCTTATGTTTAGAAATTTTAAGTAGACCTCCTATGTCAAGAGCCATAATGTTTGTTTATGTTTGTAAGGCTACTTTGCAGCAGGGTTGGCAGTTCTGTGTAACAAAGCCCGATTGGTATTAAAAACTAGCCTAATCACTGCCAAATTAGTCCAGTCGCATTCAATCAGAATTGCTCCAAATCTCGTTCTGGAGGGAAGGGGGATTTGATTGTGATGCAGCAGACTATGATAGGCCCAGAATGGGTCTCCTCAGTCTACTGCGGGACGTGTTAATGTTCAAAACCCCAACAAAACGAGACCAAAAGAGATGACTTAACCCGCAGATTTTCTTCAGTGTAACTTGGTGTTTTATTCACACGTGCACCGATAAAACAACAGTCCAGCAGTGTAGATATTGACCAGTGCTCAGTCCAAACCAATATGTATAAAAACAAAATAACAAAATAACGGTATAATAAATATACACAAATTTTCCACTTGTATCTACCAATATACGAAGGGGTTTTTCTTAGCTCACGGCACCTCAACAGCACGTCTGCTCGACTTGGTTAACAAGCCCCATCTGAAGTCTAGCGCAAAGATTTAAAGACCAGACTCCGCCCATTTTCAGGCACGACCCTTAATAGGTAAGTTCCACCAGTATTATTTAATCATCCACTTTAAGATTTATACAAAACTTCACTTGGTAATGTATTAACACAAATCATCACTCATTTGCAACCACAATACAAAACCACCATATATTAGTTGTCACCAATCTGTTTCTATTTACAGATCGAAATACTTGGGTACCCCACCACACAAACAGACATGGTTTCACCGGATCCTAGGCTGCCGCGCTGGCGCGTCGTCAACCGATGACGTCAAAAGCGATCGCCTTCCAAAACCTCTAGTTCGCCAGCACGGCATCTAGTAACCCGGCTATGGGAACATGTAACGCAGACGATTAAACAAAACATAAAACAATAGACAAAGTTTATGTGTGATTTATATGGATGGCATGATAACTGAGGGAGAGAAAGGAGGGTGGATGACTGACCGAGTGCCACCAAGCAAGCGTGTGCACCCGCTATGCCGATAGCAGCACAAACTGAACAGGAGGGGTGAGTAATGATTGTATATGTGTGTGCGTGTTCATATAATACGTGCCAGTGCTGCCGCTTACAGCGTTGAAGAAGGTCACTTCTTCACACAACACACAGACTAAAAACAACCCACAGCAATATTATAAAAGTATCCCAATTGTGTAGGGAAAAAAGTAGACTTGGCAACACTGCTTCACAGAGGATGTCCACTTTTTATAAGCAATGCTTATTAGGTGTCTTTGGGTGCGTTGTTTGTGCTCAACTCATAAAGAGATCAATTTTACAGAATTGAAGTAGAAAGGTCACTATAATATGGCATGTGACATATTTCTTAAAAAAACATGTCTGGATTTCAGTTTTTTAATTTTGTAAATTTTGGATTAATTTTTTTTTTTTGCCAAAGTGTGCTCTGCGATTTCTTAAACCACACAAGAACGACACAACTGATAACGCATCTAAATTCACCATTAACAACTAGTTGTTCAGATCAGTTCAGTACTTGGTGCATAGAATTTCTGTAAATGCGCTTGTGACTTATTTCTCTGGAGTTAATTTGTCTGTAGAATTTAGATGTCACTACCATAAAAAAACTGAACAGAACATAATTGAGCTCTTAAAGGTGTAGTGAAAACCAAATTTAGCTGCAGTGTGCACTGTCCGTGGCCTCAATGGCACATGATGGTGAATTAAGACACCTGCTTGTCACTTACATATCCTTGTCAGCTGTGAGTTTGAGTCGATGGCCTTCTGTGATACAGTTAAACACTGAAGAGAGTCACAGTTACCCATCACCCCCTCTGATTCAAAGACACTCCAGACCTTGTGCTGCATCTGGCAGGACTTCCATTAAGGGCTCAGACAGAGCTGAATCTGAATGATTTTTCTCCTGTTAAGGCTCCATTGTGCTGGAGAGAATGGCTCCATCTTCTCTTTCTTGCTATTCTCCTACTTATACTATGCCCTAATGGTATGGACTCCTTTGATGTAGGAAAAGTATATACTTTGGAGTGTGGCAGAAGAGTGTTGAACAGAAAAAATACAGCCCCGTTCAAAAGGTTTAGATTGTTATAACATTTAGATAACATTATCTAGAAATTTATTTATTTAGAGGACATTATACTGTAAATGTATTTACTGTCTCCTTTGATCAATTTAATGCATCTTTGCTGAGTAAATATATTCATTTTAAATTTATTTTTAATGGCAGTGTGAGCAAGAATAATTTTAATTTTAAAACAAATTTTTAAACAAAGTGTAAATGTAGCCTATAGCCTTTTAAGTTTCTGTTATCAAATACAATGTGCTTCTGGAGGCTCCAGGTACTTTGCAGTTTTAGAAAATGATGGCACTGGAGACTATAATATTAAAATTGTAATAATTACAAATAATGGCAACTGGTTAGCATGCTAAGCTAACTAACATAAGAAAGCAACAGTTTCAAATATCCAAAATCTTTGCAACACGGAATTGAAATTAGTCTGATAATGTTTTGGACAAAACGGAATCAAATTTTCTGGAGAATTGATTTGCATATACTTCAAAATGTCACATGAAAAATCTTATAAATGTAAAAATTAGATATTGGGCCCTATCATACACCCGGTGCAATGCGACGCAAGGCCTGATTGACTCTTTAATTTGTCTGGTTCGAGTCATTTCTGCTACACCAGTGTGTTTAATAAGTTAGTGTTTTTTATAATGTTAAGTATTTTTGAAGACGAGGACACAATCACTGCTACTTCATCCCATGCCTTCTTCACCTCGGGAAGCTTTGATGGATTCCTGCTTGTCCCGTAGATGATCTGCTCGCGTGCTTTAACTTTGCGCACGAGCAGATCGGTTTCAGCGTTCAGCTTTTCCGCCAACAAATTCCGCCATGTAAATAGCGATACGTCATGGTTAGGGCTGGGACAACGCATTGAGGTCATCGATGACGTCGACGCAAAAAATACGTTGACGCAAAATATGCACATCGATTCGTCGACCTGTTTTTATTTCTCTAAAAAACGTTTGCAAAACGTTTACCTTATCTGCGCTGAATATACGCGATGGCCGGATCAACATTCTGTCCAATGTTATATAACCAATCCAGGGGGTTTTCTGCATTGATCTTTTTTTTTTGGCGGCTGTAAAAGCCTTATTTGATCGGTGAGTGATGTAGAATAGAATGACTGCTGCGCCTGACAGGGCGCGTACGAGAGAGAGCCCGGCTGTGCGTGCGCACTCAAACAACACGAGCGCTTCTTGCTCTTTCTCTCTCCCTTGTGCATATTAATCAAAATCACTAAACACGATAGAAAAAGGGCGAAACACCAAAGTTTCACACGTGCTCGCGCACTCACAGTCTTCAAACTACACGAGCGCTGTCTTGCTCTCTCTCTCTCTCTCTCTCTCCCTCGTGCATATTAACCAAAATCATTAGACACAATAGAAAAAGGGCGGAACGCCAAAGTTTCACGTGGAGCATTCAGAGATTTTTTTTTTCTCCATGACAGGCTGCTGGCTCCCACTGTTAATTTATTTTTATAATTTTTTTGGAAAAGCACTCTCTGTATTAGCTTAAAGCCCTCAAGTTTACATTGGTTACTGTATTCTTTCAATTGCTCTAAACAAGTATTTTGGGTGACCTTTTTTTATTGAATGCTAGACATCAAGTTGTTGTTATTTTCATCTGAAATAACTTTTTTTCAGTAAGCTAGGCCCTATGTGTTCAGTAAGCTTGTTTCAGTAAGCTATGTGTTTTCAAGGCTTCAAGGTTTTATTGAATGCTATCTCTATACAAGTGCAAAGTAATGCATTCTTAGTCAGTCTTTTATTTTGTAATTTTAAGAGCAATAAACATATATTGCAATGTTAAGGAATTCATGTTTTTTTCATTCAGATATGTAAATCAACATGTATAAATTGTTAGTAGTCAATTAATGGGGAGATAATCGAAATCGAATCGGTCTGGAAAAATTAATCGTTAGATTAATCGATGCATCGAAAAGATAATCGCTAGATTAATCGTTTAAAAAATAATCGTTTATCCCAGCCCTAGTCATGGTGCGAGCACATCTCGCTCTAAAAGGGAATGGGAGATGACACTCTGATTGCTGTATTGAACGTTCCGCCCATTACTCATTAAGAGAATAGGGACAACTCATTCCAAAAATGCGACACGGACCGTTTTTCTGTCGTTTAAATAGCAAAAGTGGATTTGGACACGCCCTGAGTGCACCTGCGCCATGCGCTTTACATTTTGCATTTAGATCGTTAAAATAGGTCCCATTATCTGAATCTGTATAATGCAAAATTTGGACGATGTTTTCAAAATGTTTTGCAAAAATCCTTAAATCTCGGGTATCTTTGGGACATAATGCTCATGATCCCTGTCTAATTTCATGCCAGTGTGTCAAATAGTTTAAAAGATATTGCAATTTATTACAAACTTTTAAAATGGTGGACAGGTAGTTTACTTCATCCTGCCAAAATCATTATTTGTGTAGTCGGCATGATCTAAGGAATATGCAGACACAAGCTTTTTTTCTGACAAACTGTTCAAAAGTTACATAAATAAAAAAAATAAAAAAACATATATATATATTTCATATCTTTTTTGGGTCAGTTTTATATGTAAAAGAAAACTTGCTTAATAGTTTGCTCCCAGCCCTCATTAACAACTATATAACACTAGTAAATTATATTATACAAAATGAATAGTAGTCATTAAGATTGATGTAATTTGTAATTTGTAAAATATGCTTGAAAAAAAAAAAAAATATATATATATATATGTGTGTGTGTGTGTGTGTGTGTGTGTGTGTGTGTGTGTGTGTGTGTGTGTGTATGTGTGTACATATAAGCTGTGAGGAATGTGTAGAAAGTGTGAATGGCTTCTTTGTTTTCCAGTTCTGTGTAAATCTGCTTGACTTTCTGTTTGTTCAGATTAAACATGGGCCTGTTCTTATGAAATGAGTCCCAGTTTGTGAAGTTGACTAGTAATCTCTGAGTCCTCACGATGGCAGCAGGTCTTTAGTAATGCTGTGGAGGGGACGGGGCTCAGATGGGTCAGCCAAGGGGGCAAACCCATATGAGGAGTAGGGGAGGGAGATGAGCGGTTAGTGGCTGAGCTCATGGCCACTGAATTAGGCTTCTTCTTTAGCTGTTCATTTGATGTCCATTCATCTGTTGGCAGCAGACTTTATTTCAACCTAATTAACAGCCAATGTTAAGGGCCGAGAGTCTTGAGTAAATCCTGACCAGGGCCAAAAATCTTCTAATAGTTTCTTAAGTTGGAAATTATTGTTTATTTTGATACATTTTATTAAAACAATACTATTAAATAAAATAATTTAAAAAATGTACCTTTAAAGGTTAAACAGCATGTCATTCATTAATCCATTCATTCATTCATTCAACTTTTAGAATATTGCAATTTTTTAAGTCACACACTCTCAGAATATGTGCATAAATTGTACCTTTAGAGGTTAATCAGCATGTCATCCATTTATCCATCCATCATCCATCCATCCATCCATCATTAATTAATTAATTAATTCATTCATTAATTCATTAATTCATTCATTCATTCATTCAAGTTTTTAAATATTTGAATGTTTTTAAAGTCATGCACTCCAGGTTAACCAGCATGTCATTAATTAATTAATTAATTCTCTCTTTCGTTCCTTTCTTCCTTTCCTGTCCTTTCCTTTCCTTTCTTCCTACCTTCCTTCCTTCCTTCCTTCCTTCATTTTTAGAATATTGTAATTCTTTAGAGTCACACACTCTCAGAATATGTGCAAAAAATTGTACCTTTAGAGGTTAATCAGCATCTCATTCATTCATTTTTGGAACATGTAAATATGCTTAATTGTACCTTAAGGGGTAGCTACAACATAGTGTCATGTGTTTTTTTTTTTTCTTTTTTTTTTGCTGCATACATTAAATTATGTTTATGCTGTTATTTTAATGTCTCATGTTCTTAAAGATGCTTTTCATATAAGGATTCATTTATTTATCCCTAGTTTGTCTTTTTCAGACTCATTATTAGTTGGAATACTTGCACTAATAGCAACAATCCCTCCTGTCGTATAGTAGAATGTGACTCTGAGAAGAGCATTGTGTGTGCTCAAAGATTACAATTCAGGATTTATGGCAGGCCCTCAATCCAGCGTGAAATCCACCGAGATACAAAGGGATCATGTGGAATCAATGGACAAAGTTTATGTAGCTGCGCAGCTCTTGGCCTTTGGCTCTCGCTGCTCTGTGGAGCTGTGGGCTCCAACTCTTAATTAAACAGAGTGAAGCATGTTGTGAAGCTGCAGCATGAGAAACACAGCCGCTGTGCTCTTTACAGAGGATCAATGTGCTGTAATGCTCAAAGAATCGCTACGTTTGCTATTTTATGTAATTTGCTATTACATATTTAAAGATTAAGATGTTCATTAAAGCTTGACTTTATTTTAGTGAATCTTTTTTTATTTATATTTATATTTATAATATTAATATATATAATTAATATTATATATAAATTGCATTGACTGCTCTGATATATGAGACATCAGTATTTCAGAAGTTTAGGACACAGAATAGGACATCCGATAACAGATTTATTTCCTATTTGGGTTTATTTTATTTTTTATTTTATTTTTCTAAGCCATTGTTAGATTTCAGTGTTTTCTGTCATATCTATGCAATTTTTTTATAAAAAAATAAAAATAAAATTAAATTAAATATAAACCTTCATAGCTACAAAAAATATATTTGTTATGGTTTTTTTAACCTCAGAATGATCTCAAAGTAAGTCTGATTTTGTGGTGGCTGTGCTTTAAAGTTAAATTATTATCATCTCAATTCAAGGGATATAAGAATAAGAAAGTAATAGTAATCAGTGTTGAATACTGTTGTAAGTTTAACCCTGCCTGGTTTCAAATGAATAACAGTTGAATTTTTTTTTTTAAGTAATAAAAAATTAAACAAATGTAATCAGTTACATTACTTTAATAAGATAATTTAAATGGTTACACTACTTATTACATTTTAGATAGGGTAACTTGTAATCTGTAACCTATTACTTTCCAAAGTAACCATCCCAACACTGTACATGTGTGTGTGTGTGTGTGTGAATATTGTTTCTTAGGGTTTTTTCTACTTTTATTGATATACTATGACCCTTGTGAAAAATAAGTACACTTCAAGTACAGGTTTCACATACTTTTATAACTGGTACAACACTTATTATGGAAATAATAAACATTAAAATAAGTGTGAATGAATGTTAACTGCAATTAAATGAAAATGTAGATTCACACATGATGGAGCTGTTTTGGTGAAGCTTGACTTTAGTTTTAACTAGTAGATTAATGACAGATCAGATCGTTCCCTATCGAATGAAGAGAGACGTGTGTGTGTTTAATAAAATGCTCTCACAAAATGACAATCATCATCATAATTATTAGGCCACTCTCTAATCACCGTAATTATAATCTGCCATAATTATACAGCTACAGATTTTGACAAGACAATGGAACCGGGAGAAATTGTGGTGACTGTAAACACATACTCTAATTATTCTCCAAATAAATGAAATCAAGATCACTGATTATGGTGTCAGGAGGTGTTTCGTGGTTCGACCTGTCCCGGTTTATTTTTGGATCTGCTGTGAAGTTTTCCTGGAAATACTACTACAGTTACAACAGCTCAGCTGCTTTTACTGTTGTGATGTACACAGAGTGTAGATGTAGAGCTGTGATATGCTCGGTGTTGGACCACTGAAGGGTTAATGTTACCTGAAGCATCCGGGCCCCTGATAAACACGCAGGTGTCTCGGGGTTAGTCTCATCAGGAGAAATGAACCTGCTCTCTGAACACGTCCCACACGAAGAGCTAAAACATTAGCGGTGCTCCTCCACACAGAGCGCGTGTAAAATGATGCCTGTGGCAGAAAAACAGCTGCCTTACAAATTCCCTCAACAATATGTTTTATTTTTCCACTGTGTCTTGTTGGTAGGAAAGGTCCGTGCAGTAAAACACTAAAACTCAGTTTGTAAACTGATAGGGATTCTCAGGAGTAGAATAAAAAAAATGTAGTTTCAGTTATCAATAGCTATTTTCCCCCATTTCTGTTAACCCCCCCCCCCCCCATTATTCCTTTTCACTATTCATAATTACTATATACTATCCCATAAATGTTTTTGATTAATATTAGAGATATTTATATATAATATTAGAGAATTTACTATTTACTAAAATAATAATGTTTTCATAATTAAAAATGTATTTGAATTATATATTTTTTTTAAATAATGCATTATTATTATTATTGGTGTTATTGTTTTAAGTTTTTTAAATTTTGATACTAATAATATTGATACGAGTATTAATTGAATTAATTAAGAGTCCACTACAGATTCCTGTAAAGTCATATCCTTGTTTATTCTTCTTTTAAATGACATGTATTTTAATAAAACACATTGTTATATATTTCAATATGAATAATATTAACTAAGACACTACCGAAGATTACAGAAAAGACACATCTGTAATTTAAAGGGAACACAATGTAAGATATTTTGGATGAAAACCAGAAGGCTTATGACTGTCCCATAGACTGCCAAGTAAAATACACTGTCAAGGTTCAGAAAATGATGAAAGATGTCGTCAGAATCAGTCATCAGTGGTTCAACCGTAATGGTACGAAGCAATGACAATACTGTTTGTAAGCGAAGAAAACAAAAATAACGATTTTATTCAACAATTTGTCCCCTCTGTGTCTCTCCACATCTACGTAGCGGCATTTTGGAGAATATGAGCTGAACGCCAACTGTGTATGCTGACACAGAAGAGTGTAAACTGCTTGCATTCAGCGGATATTCTCCAAAATGGCGCTATGGTGATGTGCAGAGACACAGAGCAGACGAATTGTTAAATAAAGTCATTATTTTTGTTTTCTTCGTGTACAAACAGTATTCTGGTCACTTCATAATGTTATGGTTGAACCACTGATGGCAGATGGAGTATTCTGACAACGTCTTCATACTTTTCTGGACCTTGACAGTGTAACTTACTTGGCAGTCTATGGGACAGTCTCAAGCCTCCTGGTTTTCATCCAAAATATCTTAAATTGTGTTCTGAAGATGAACAAAGCTTTTACGGGTTTGGAACGACATGGAGGTAATAGATTAATAACTAAATTTTCATGCTGGGTTGGAGTACTCCTTTAAACCTTCTGCTGCTCTGTGGCCACATTTTAGTCAGTGAATGTGGATGTTGAAATATCTATCTTTATTCCAGCATGCGTATCATACAGTATGCTGTGGACCTTCACAGGGAGATAGAGAGAGAGAATTAAGGACGTGAGGGAAAGGTTTGAGGAGCAGCACCTGACCAGTGAAGTGGAGCGAGCAGGAGAGAGCGGTGAGCTCTGGGAAACAGATCACTACCTCAGAAAAGGATAGTAATGCTGATGTGAACACTCACCTGGGGACGACATAAATCACTGATCGGCCAGAGGAGATAGAGATAGAGAGGAGGATGAAGGGGAGGATAAGATGAGAAAGAGAGAACTACCCAGATACTGGAAGAAAGGGTCACTGAGAGAGAGAGAGAGAGAGAGAGAGAGAGAGAGAGAGAGAGCATCAGCTTTGTCTCAGATGAGTGTTCTTAAATCTGATGGGACCAGTGAAAATACAAACTAAGAAACAATGGAGTGCAGCAGCATCATGTCCATTCAGTGATGACTGGGATTCTGAGACAACTGACTTTAGAGTGTAACTTTGAAATAAATAAAAAAATATATGATCATAGAATATTATTAAAAAGCACAATTATTATAAGTAAAAAGTGACACACTTTCTGCAGATTATTTGCCATTAAAATCCTCATGATGCTGAAAACACACGGGTCTATATATATATATATATATAAATCGATCAGTCAGTCACTGTAAATATTCTAAAAAGAGTACATATTATGGAAATAGTATATATAATAAAGCAACTGAATGTATTTGTTCACTTACAGTAATTGCATTTTACAATTTTGACTCATGCAAATATATATTTTTTGGTATTTATATATATTTGTAATTACACATTTGTAATGAAGTTGCAATTTTGTAAAATTATGCAGTTTTAGCTTTTTTGGTATTTAAATATGTTTGCAATTACACATTTGTAATAAATATGAATATACTTTTAAGATTTGAAGTACTGTACAAGTGCACATTCAATACATGTAAGTGTCCTTAATCTGCAAGAGTTTAGAGCTTTAAGATGAATGTTGATATGATCATTTGATCTTGATAAATGTAACTTGTTTGGTAGTGGTATTTTTGTAAATATGATCATTGCACATTATCGTTCGCATCTGATTCAGGGGATACACTGGGTCTCCCTTTGCTCTCCATTTAATCTCATTGGCTTTCAGGAGGATCAGCTCTCATTTGTGATTTTTCTTTCATTCGGGATAGTGTACGAGCAGCACGTTAAAGGTAAAGAGAATGGATAGAGAAATATACACACAATATAGAGCAATAAATTGGAGGGGTTTTTTTTCTCCACCCATGTGAATTGACTGAAAACAACATTAAGCCTTTTTTTTCTTCTCTGCGTGTTTTTGTTTGAGCAGTGTTTAACGCTCCTGAGTGCTGAACACGGCCCACAGTGACTTGATTTTAGAAAACAAATGTCTAGTACTAAACAACCCCTCTTGTCAAATCAAACTGAGAGACAATGGCTAATGTTGCAACACAAGCGACTAATGATTGTTGGTCTCTGGAACTGCCAGTCTGCTGTTAACAAAGCAGAATTGATTTATTCTATCGCTTCTCATTCTGGTCGCAACCTTATGACCCTAACAGAGACTTGGATCAAACTTGAAGACACTGCCACTCCTGCAGCCCTCTCCACTAATTCAACCTTTTCCCACACCCCTCGCATGACCGGGAGGGGTGGAGGTACTGGTCTCCTTATATCAAATGAATGGAAATGTGATCTTTAGCCAAAATGTAAATATGCCATATTTACAACTGTTCAGACTCCCGCACACTTTTCAAAACTTTCTCTTCTTTGTCCTCCTCCCCCTCCTCCTTCATCGACTCTTACAGCCAATGACTTTGCAGTTTTCTTCACAAATAAGACATGAACCATCAGTGACCAATTCTCCACACCGCAGACTGATGATAACTTCATAACGTCTAATACACTCTCTCTCCTCCTTTTCTCCACTCTTATAGATGGACGTTTCCAAACTTATCCTTTCTAATCATCCTAATACTTGTCCACTTGATCCTATCCCCTCTCACCTCCTTCAGGCTATTTCTTCTTCTTCAGTCATACCTACACTTATTCACATTATCAACACTTCTCTTCACTCTGGTTACATTTACCTCAACATTCTTCCATTCATTGCAAAGACACCTGAGCGAGTTGTGTACAACCAACTCTTTATGTTTCTTGTAAAGAACAACCTGCTGGACAGCAACCAATCTGTCTTCAAAAGCGGCCACTCAACTGAGACTCCCTTGCTCTTGGTAACTGAAGACCTGCGACTGGCAAGAGCAGCTTCTAAATCCTCAGTACTCATCTTGCTGGATCTGTCTGCTGTTTTGGACAGTTAACCACCAGATTCTCCTGTCCACCCTCAGAAAGATGGACATCTCTGGAACCGAACTCCTGTGGTTTAAGTCCTACCTCTCAGGTAGATCCTTCATTTTGTCTTGGAGGGGTGAGGTATCTAAGTCACAACTTCTTGCTACTGGGGTTCCTCAAGGCTCAGTGCTTGGACCACTTCTTCTTTCCATCTACATGACATCATTAGGATCTGTAATTCAGAAGCATGGATTTTTTAATTATTGCTATGCTGATGACACTCAACTCTACTTCTCATTCCAACCAGATGATTCGACAGTATCTGTTTGCATTGCAGTCTGTCTGAGTGACATTCCTAGCTGGATGAATGACCATCACCTTCAGCTCAAACTTACTAAGACAGAACTACTTGTAGTTCCAGCTAACCCATCATTTCATCACAACTACTGTCCTCTATACAGATGGATTCATCAAACATAACTCCTTCCAGGACAGTCAGAAACCTAGGAGTTGTGATGGATCATCAGTTAAGCTTCACAGACCATATAGCTACAACGACCCGGTCCTGCAGATTTGCCTTATACAACATTAGGAAGATTAGACCCTTAATGTCAGAGCAAGCCACACTACTTCTTGTCAAAGCTCTTGTTCTCTCCAGACTGGACTATTGTAATGCTCTCCTGGTGGGCCTTCCTGCATATACTATCAAGCCTCTGCAACTAATCCAGAATGCAGCAGTGAAAGTGGTCTTCAATGAGCCAAAAAAAAAAAATGCTCACATTTCTCCTCTTCTCATCAGGTTACACCAGTGGCGGCTCCAGACAATTTTGATTGGGGGGGCAATGGGGGGGTCCTGGTCTTTTCAAGGGGGGTCTCATGAAAACCAACAAAAAATACAGTGGACATGGCTAATAACTGCATATTTCTGCTACTAAACAACAAAAACACCTTTGCAATGTAAACAAATGACAGGCTACATTTGTTATTCATATCCTTCACACTGCACTTTCATGTCAGGTATATTATGCATTTTTATTGACATTGATATTTTTACATTTATTTCCAGATATATATTATTGAGTTTACAGGCTAAAGTGGTCTTGCTGTTGTAAACACTGTTGCTTTTGTAGAAAAAATATTTGCATCACATTTAAAATATAATTATATTTTAATTCATTTCTGAATTGTTTTTATTTTTATAATGATAATTCAGAGAATGAGAAAATCTGAATAAGCCTTACCAGTGTTGTGATAATTATTTTTTACGTGTTAAAAATAAATAAGTACTGTAATATAATAAAAGTTTATTCAAATAACATAAAAAAGACCAGACCCCTCGATGCCTGTGAAACTTTTCTCCCTCAAACAGCAGCACGCTAGTGTTACTTCTACACTACAGGCTACACACAGCAATATAAACAACGTATCTGCATGTTCTCACATCACATCGTTCTTGTAAAATAATAATAAGTAAATAAACACCAAAATCACTTCGCTGAGAATGAAACACCACTTACCAGCTGCCACGGTGTTGAAAATATCCTCTAGCAATTAAAAAATGCGCGTGCAGCATGAGGAATCTTCCCGGTTGGATGAGGTCGTAGTCAGGTGAACTGTCATCATGTTGGTCATTTTATTTACGGCTAAATTATTATTAATAAATTGTACTAATATTATGATTGGGCGTGGGCAGGCATTCACAAAAGTTTATGTTATTAAAAAAAAAAATTGAGGAAATTTTGCTTTGACAAAAGGGCACTTAAGGGGCAAAGGAGCAGGTGCTCAAGTGAACCGGTTCTTTTGGACAATTCGATCAAATAAACCAGCTGGAAAAAAAAAATGGTTCACCGGTTCTTTTGCGCTCGATGTAATGCCGTCATTGGCGATGATTGCCCTTCATTCAAGCCTTTGGTTTACCCGCGCTTATAACATTAGCAAAGAATCAGTTCAGAATCAATCACCAAAAGAATCAGTTCGGTTCATATGCGCTCTGTGTCAGTCTGCTTTGCGCTGAATCACGCATGCGCAGTTATCATCAGCTCATCGGTTCACGAATCGGACGCGTCCGACAGAAACGGTTCTCGGTTCAGTGTATGAATAAATGTCGAAATAATTATTATTTATTATTGTTCTGCGTAGTTTAAAGAGAAACATTTTTGGATCTTTATCCCGAATATATATATTTTTTAATCAGGAAGAGGCTGGGGGGTCAAATGGGGGGTCAAGGCATTTTTTGGCAGGGTCTTGAGACCCCCCAAGACCCCCCCTGGCGCCGCCGGTGGGTTACACTGGCTACCAGTAGCTGCTCACATCATATTCATGGTACTGATGCTTGCCTACAAACTCACAGATCCAGTCTGGATCCAGAACACCTGAGAAGAGATGATGCTGACCCCTCAGAGGACCCCAGATGATGCTAACCCTGAATCAACAACAGAACTAACAAATATTGCTACAAGTGTGACTGCATCATATAATAATTGCTGTTAATAATGTTCGTTGTCTGGCTGACTACGTCTTGTATTATTTTTTCTGAAAAATCCTGTCATACGTGCACAAACTGACGGTCACCACTTATAAGCTACTACTAAATATTGTAGAAATTTAATTTTCTGTAAAGTTGCTTTGTAACGATTTGCTATACAAATAAACTTGAATTGAATTGAATTGAATAGTTCAAATTTGTGCTTACCTCAAGAAGCTTGTGTTCTGCAAGTGAACGGCGCCTTGGGGTGCCATCGCAAAGAGGTTCAAAATCACTCTTATGGACCTTTTCCTGGACTGTGCTGAGCTGGTGGAATGACCTCCCAATCTCAGTTCGAACAGCTGAGTCTTTACCAATTTTCAAAAAAAAAAAAAACATCTAAAGACTTCTAATCTTTTTTGCCAGCACTTGACCAACTAATACTAGCACTTACATTTTCTTTTCTATTCTATTCTATTCCTAAAAAAAAAAAAAACACACACTGTGTGCTCTGTGCCAGACTAACTGAGACTTGTCATGGCACTTGTATACTGCTGTTGTTCTCTCGTTGGTCTGATTGCTTCTATTGTTCTCATTTGTAAGTCACTTTGGATAAAAGCATCTGCTAAATAATTAAATATAAATGTAAATGATTGTGTGTTTTGTGTTTACCCTTATTGACCTTTGGCCAATAATAACACAGACAGTGGCACTGCCTGGATTTGCAATCCCACTGTCAGTTACTCAGAACCAGAGCATGGCGTATATTAATGCTGGATTCAATAAATCAAATGCATGAAATGTTCCAAATGTAATACTATGTTTGATTTGCGTTCTTGTTTACGACTAACTCAGTTTCAAATATTTGGTGGCAACATTGTATTGCCCAGTATAATATATTCCACGGCACATTGTGTTTGGTGTATTATTAGTAGCAGTTTGTGTGTTAAATGAAAAAAATTAAAAAGGACATGCTTTCCACTATTATTCAAAGGGGCTTTCTGAACGAATGAGAATTTATGGTTCATAAATCACATTAATGAGGACGATTAGTTTGCACTTCTTTTTTCCCCCCATTTCCATATGCGTGGTGCTCGGCTGCTGGAATATGAAACAAATGGCATGAGAAATTCATCTCAGAAGCACAATATCACTGCTCTTCTGTCACCAGGGTAAAACGGCAGCCATTTATAATTAATCCATCCCGCTTTATTTGCTTATCCAGCGTTCCTCTATCAGTCTGAGACTCACACACGCACACACACACACACACACACCCACACCCACACACACACACACACACACACACACACACACACACACACACACACACACACATTGCAGTGTGTGTTGGAGGTCAGGTGTATGCACTTCTAAGGTCGTAGGTTGCCTTTGGGCTGCTGTTGTAGATAAGAGACAAAGGAGACACAGGGAGAGTATTTTCTGCTGATAACCTCCATACTGAAGAATCCGTGATGAATGCGTGCCCGACACACACAGACAACATCCACTGGGCCTCAAAGGGCCATTTCAGCCATATAGAAACATGTCTGCAATGTCTGCAAAACCTACAGCATTTTAGTAATAAAGTATTTTTTTTTTTTTACCCATATCACTGAAACCAGTTGGTACAGTATGGGAATTATGTGTCAGCATTTTGTCAATAATAATAATAATAATTATTATTGTTGTTGTTGTTTTCCTAAAATATTATTTATTTATTTGGAAAAGGGGAATTAGCTTAACAGTCTAGATGTTGTTGTTATTATTATTATTATTATTATTATTATTATTATTATTATCTTAACAATTTGTTTGTTATTTATGTATTTGGAAAAGGGGAATTAGCTTAATAGTCTGGATTTTTGTTGTTGTTGTTACTGTTGTTATTTTATTTAATTTTTTTACACAGCGAAGGAAAAGTACAATTAAAATGGAGAAATTACTTTGATAAAAAGGGGACTAGAAAATTGTCAGAGTGCTCAATTTATGACAGGGTCTCTGAGGTCCAATGAAAACAAACTGGCTTCCTTAATTTCATTGTAAACTCTCGCTTGGTGCTTTTATTTTCTAGGAATTCTTTTCATTCTCCCAGAATCAGAATTCTCACATTTGATCCTCTTCTCATGCGCATTTTGTTTTGTAGCTTAATTAATTAGCTGTTTTTCCTCAATAAAGTGCTTACAAACAGATAATTGTGACTTTATGAACAGTTTCTTGAGCAGCAGATGGTCTTCTGCAGGCCTGCCATGTTAAATTAGTGATGACGATGTCTCTTTATGTGCTCTCTACTGTGGAAACCCATAAAAATCCTCATTAGGCTACTAATTAATAGTACCTTTTCCCCAGAATTAAGCCCTGTTACTTTTTTTTTACCCTACATGGCATGCATTTAAAATTATATGTTTAATTTTTTTTAATATTATTATTATTATTATTATTATTATTATTATTTTATTTTTTTACAAATAATTGCATAAGTAGTTATAATAATTGTTATGATGTTCTTTTGTACTGCATTAAGGATGATTAAATACCTATAAAAGATGCCACAACATTTTTGGCGTCAACTTGAAAAAGAACCCGGGGTTCTTGGCTGTTTAAACGGAATTAAACTCTATTCACGTAATCCTTTCAGTGTTTTTTATTTTATTATTATTTAAAAGAAATGATGTCCTACTGTGCCACCAGTAATCCAGCACATCACGTATTGGTAACCACATAAAGGGGAAGCGAGAGGGCTTTAATTACATGCACAAATAATGAGCCGGCAGAATGTGGGGATTAACATGTTTGCTTGAAATTGTTGGTTTTGTTTTGAAATGTTCTGTTGGATGTATTCCAGCATGCAGCGACTTTACATCTGCTGGCAGAGATACAGCGCTGCCTGTGGAGGAGCCGTTTCTGGCTGAAGCAAAGCATGGAAATGAGCAGGACTCTTCTGAGGGGTCTCTGGACACTCTGCTTGTCGCTCGTAGCATTGCAAATTGTAATCTTGTGATGTTGATGTTTTGAAATATTTAGAATGAACCCCTGTGTTAAAAGGACACCTATATACTTACACATGCATACTTTTAAAATAAGCACCTGTTATGGCAATATTATACTTTAAAAGAAAATACTTTAGTGTGAACTGAATGTACTGTTTTCAGACACTTTATTTCACGTTAATTGAATTTAAATAACATGTATTATAGTTTCAATATATATAGCAATTAACTGGCCTTAAGAATGCATTCTGACTCACTTAAGTAGGGTCTTTTATAAATCTTTTTTTTTTTTTTTTTTTTTTTTTTTATAAAGTACTTCTTAATGGACTGACAAGCATTTATGATAAACTAAAATATGTAATTTCTATTAAAACTTTGCATTGTGTATGTATTTATATTAAAATACATATTTAATATAATTAACTTAATATGAATTTAAAATATGTTTATTTTAAATGCAATATCAAATAACACACTAATTAAAATTATAATCAAGTCCTTTAAATGTGGTTTAGTATGTTGGTAAACAAATCAAAATAAAAATGTCTTTAAAATACTGAAAACTATTAAAACAATGATTTAATATGTACTTTAAGGTAAAAGGTTTTAATTAGGTGTACTAAAGTGTGTTACAAAAAGCAGCAAGAAAATGTACTTTTACAGTTAAGTGTCCTTTTATTTCAATAATTTATTATCATCTGCGAGCACAGTCTTTTAAATAATATTTTTATTTAAAGTATATTAAAAGTGCACATTTAACAATTAAGCGCACTTCTTTTCAACAAGGGAAAAGAGTGGCTAAAAATATCAAATGTCGAAATGTAAAAATGTCATTTAACTGCCTAATTTGATGTTGGTAACTGATAAAATTGGAAAGTTGTGTTTGATTTTTGTTCTTTTGAAATTGGATCACTAAACTGGTTGCACTGACCTTTGAATGTGAACCAGTTTTACTATATTTCTGTGTTGCTTTTACATATTTTTAGAATCGTCAAAGCTAAAAGAGTGGCAAAGTATTCAGCCTTTTTTGCGGTTCTGTTTCATGGACAAAATTGAGAGTGAAATTTCCTTTATTTTTTTTGGTGAACTAGCACATTCTCTTTAATCAGATCTGCACCTTATGACTATTCTTTGGTTAGTTCTATGACTTTGTTTCTAACATTTAAACCCTTTCTTGTTTCACAAACTTTCTTGCACACCATCCTTAAGCGTACTTGCTTATCAGTCTCAAACCAGAGGTCTATTCCTGTCTCCCTTAACCAAAATAATGAGAAAGGCCATAATTACAGAGTTTACAGCAGGATTGTAGAAAATGAACTCTGCGCAAAACTTTCTTTAGTCCCATTAATGGAGACTGTTGTAATTAGCTCCTCGCAGATTCTCTCCTGCAGCAGCCTAGATGACTTATTCATGGCTGTTTTCTTGTCCGTGTGTTAGAGGAGCGGCTGATTCTTCTCAGCAATCGAGCTACACTTCCCTCTGATCTTCAAGCGGTAAAAATCAACTGCATCATTAAGTGCCTGCCATTTCATCAAAGTGGGAATCAAGCAGAAAGACTTTGAGGGCATGTAATCAGTCTGAGGGAATACACTTCTGTTTATTCCAAACAAAATGAAATTATGCCAGACTGTCTGACTGATGTTTATAGGAACACTGGGTACCGATGGTGGCATCGTGTTTACAAAACAACAACGTTAAAACAGATGAAGGCCACACATGCAATCCCAGCAAAAACATCTCAATTCCGACTTTATCCTGCAGGCGGTTTCATGTTTTTCTTCTCTCTCACATCATATTATCTCCCATATGTGACTGTGAGGTAAGCCATAGTTAATCAGACGTGTAATAACTGACAAATGATTATCAGATCCAATTCTTTGTGATTAATCCTCAATTAAAAGACCTCACGTATTGCAGCAGAGATGATATGACCTGCATCTGAACCTGGGCCAGTGGAGATGATGTCTGCACCTCTGCATTGAGAACAAACCCAGTTTTTTAGTTAAGGGTTACCGACCCTTCTCAGTGTAAAGTAGGCAACTTTTAAGTGGTGATTAATTTTTTTAACTATATGTTTTAATAATTTATAATTTAATTTGGCTTGTTATATTTATTTATTTATTTTGTCAGTCCTATCACGTCCACATTTCCTTTCAAATTTTAACCAGAGAACATCTAAAACAGTTTTAGCACAAACGATTTAAACAAGGAGACACCATTATTGAAAAAGAAATTAAAAAGATTCTGAACGAGAAATAAATAAGGCAAGTTTTGTTCATAAATTTATGAAGGAAAAGACAAAAGGAATGCGTGAATGAACTGAATATGTATCCAATCGGGAATCTGTCTGTTAGCAACTGCTTTACAGTTTCTCTCGGTCGTTTTGATGGATTTCTCGAATCATCCTTAATATTTGCAAAGAAGTATGTGCATTTCTCAAAACTATTCATACAAACAGCACCACACAATGGATTACCTGCAAAACCCTGTAACTTTAGTTCATCTTTAGTTCATCTCTCAAAAGCAATCTCTTCTTTCAATGAAAATATCAGTGCCATCAGAATAAAAATCCTTGTGTCATTGTTCGCAAACAAGACAAAAACTAAATGCTTAGTCATGTTGTCAATATAACAGTGCACTTTGTTAGTATTACCTGACGTAAACTATGGCAACATTTTGGATGACAATTACTGTATTGAACAGTAAGCCATATGCTTATGTATGACATACAATATATCCATTTCAAAAGTACAAATTTACACATTACCGTATGTGGGATATTGATCGAAAGAGACTGGATAGAATTCCCAGTTACACTTTTACATTTATTCTCAGTCACTTTGGTGCATTTCTCAAATCAGAAATGAAATTCTCAAAACTACTTGTACAACCTCCACATCATCTAGTCATTTATACACATCACAAATCCAGTTTCTCATTTGAACAAGTTGTGATTGCTTTTGTACATTCATGCAATTGATTATGCACATTTATCTGTTGTTTCCTACATTATATTATTATTATACAGTTTTCTGTGCAATAGTCTTACCCCTCAAAACGTAGTCTTTAGTTAATCAAATAAGTCATTAAATGCAAAATGGTTAATCTAGTTTTCATAAAAATGCCAAGCACTATTTTTTTTTTTTTTTTACACATTATTATTAGACTTTTTTTTGTGTAAATTTGGCAGGAACTGTGCAAGTGAATCTTTACTAATGAAGAAAATGTAGATCAACCAATGATAAACCATTTCTCTGAAATAGCTCAAAGGTTCATCTATTCATTAGTCAAGATTCTCTTGCACAATTCATGCCAAAATTACAAAAACTCTAATAATAATTTGTAAAAAAGAAAAAAGTGCTTGACAGTTTCTGACAGCTATCAATAATTTTGCATTTTATGACTTATACGATGGACAAATGCTTAGATGTTTTGGGGTTAATACTGTTGCACAGAGAACTATATAATACATTGTGAGCAACATGACATTTCCAACTGATAAAGTAGAAATACGCAGACAAATGTACATAATCAATTGCATGAATATACCAAAGCAATCGCAACTTGTTTAAAAGAATGAGTAATGAGAATGAGAAAAACTGTAATCAGTAAATGAGTGTTTGATGTCAAATTGTCAGTCAGATATCCCAATGATGGACTGGAAGCAGACAGGAGAACGACATGTAATGTATAATATCCAGCTCCTCCTCATGAACGCTCAAGACGTCTAGAAGCTCCTCCCATAATCAGTGTTCGATCAGTCGTGAGCCTCAAAATGAAAAGAAAGTGGCTGCAATTATACTGAAAGATCAATTGTTATGCATGCATCGACTCAAACAGCCACGTGCAGCACACACATCTCCACAAACACACCGCACTCCCTCAGCCTTCTGCTTCCCCTGGCCTTTTTGTTTGTGGGAGAAGATAAATATCCTCATAACAGAAAGGCCCTGCTCCTGATGCATTTTCAACAGTCCACTGCCTCAATTACATGTATTTACTTACAAGTCAGGATTTATTTTCTGCTGGGTGCAGTCCGATTTGTTTTCATGCGTAAATGGAAAGGTCTCTGGCACTATTGTGCAGGCTGTATTTTAATACGGTGCCGCCAGTGTCAATTACTGCAACTTTTTACATGCAAATGCCTTAATAAATCAGCCTCCTGCATGGACGCGTTCACACCCTGTAACCGCGACTTATATACCTGCATCTGACTTTATGAGAAAAGGCTGCTGGGTTGTTGCCATGGAGACACTATCATTCTTTTGCGGTGCAATTTGAAGGCATTCTTGTAAAGTAATACACTTTAATTTATGATGGAATTTTTCCAGCTGCCGAATATGTCTGCTGATAAATGAGGTGGATAAATGTGGGACCTGCATTTGTTAAGCTTGGCCAAATTCTTGACGATTGACTGGCCATGGATGCTACTATTGGCCATCATTGGCGTCCGGGCCTCCATTTCCAACTGCTGCTGTGAGCCAACCAGTGTTTCAGTGTGTCCATTGGCTGGAGCCTTCTCACCACAAAGTTTATTTTCTTCAGTGTCGTTGTGTGTTAATATGAAAAAAAAAAAAAAAAAAAAAAAATCAATACTATGGAAATGTGAGTAATTAATGACATATTAATATTTTTGGGTGAACTAACCCTTTGAAGTACAGCACTTTAGCACGTTATGCGATTATTTGGGGGCTTATTGATTGACTTTTGTGGCTGTTTGAACACTTTCAACCACATGAGCATCTCTTTTTTCATCTAGTTTTCTACTACCTTGAGAGTGGTTGAAAGTGGACAAGCACAAAACATTTTAGACCCCATTTATACCTGCATTTAATGTTGTCCACTTGTGTTCGTATTGATTAAAAACCATCTTAATTACCAGCTAAAAAAAGGCCTTGAAGAACAGCCTTTTTTACCCCCAAAATCCTCTCCAACTTAAAATGAGTGACACTTTATTTGGGAGCTTAGGGTTGATTAGCCAACGATTCGATTTCAGACCACTTTGTTTGATTGCATGACTCGATTTGGCTGAGATGATTCGGGGGAACAGAAAGAGAGAAATAAAGTGAGAAAGGAAGCGTATGAAAAGGCTATGAATGTTAACGGCAATTTCGCTGTTTTGGCTCAACATCAAGAAGTTGGGATTAATTGTTTTGGTGCACTTACTTAAAAAGTCCAATAATGCTCATGTATTAGGTCAGTGGGCATTAAATAGGTTTGTTTTGAAGCTGCTTGAGTGTATTTGACCAGATGAGTATCTGCACAATGAAAGTATTCCAGTTGTATTTGACTACCTCTGGAAATGGTCAAGAGTGGGCAAGCTCATAACATGTTAGACCCAGTCTCTGTGCCACTCCATGACCGTGCTGCGTATGCTCTGTCGTGTCCTCCGCACCACAAGGATCAAGTTACCCTTTAAAGAACAGGACATATTACCCCCCAAACTCCTTTCTGTAGTGAGCAACACTTTATTTGGGAGCTTAAGAATGATTAGTTAAAGATTTGATGTCAGACCACTTTGTTTAATTGTACAACTTTATTTCACTGAGATGAATTGTGGAGGAACAAAAAGAGAAAAATACAGTGGAAAAAGAACTGAATGGAAATGGAAAGAATATGAATTGCAATTTCAGTGTTTTGGCACAACACAGCAAAGTAGGAATTGATTAACATCCTGGAGGTGTGTGGAGTTCTTTTTATGATGGATGGATGCACTTTGTTGAACTTCAAAATCTATAATCTAAAAATCTAAAATCTAAAATCTGAATTCTAAACACCCAAGCTAATCTAAGCTTGGAAGAGCCATGCCATTTTGGAATATAACTCTGATTGTATTCATCAGAAAGAAGAAAGTCATATACACCTAGAATGGCTTAAGGGTGAGTAAATAAGGGGATAGTTTAATTTTTGGGTGAACTGTCCCTTTAAGATTAATAAGCCAACAGATTTGATTTTGGACCACCTTTTTTTATGAATTGGGGAGAACAGAAAGAGAGAAACAGAGGCATAAAAAAGAGCTTGCAAAATGAAGAACGTTAAGTTTCGAAGTAGTTGCCGGAGGGCTAATGGGATTAAGAATGCAAGAAAACAGTCCCGCGTGTGCTGGAGACGCACAGCCCAGCCCCACCTCCAGAGCCACTCAACAAGACTCATTATGGAGTAATTGGCTTTGGGGGAATCTGTGCCTTTCCAAGGTCAGTTACTGTAATATGGCCATATGTAAACCCATTGTCTTTCTTCCTGGGTTTACATCATTCTCCTCTTATACTAAAGGATGAATATGGAGTGGTTATCATCATTGACCAGCACTTGATATAAGCCCTCGTTTCTGCTTTTCATTCTACATCCCTCTCTCTCTTTCTCTCCCTCCTTTTTTTGAGTATTTCCCAGCTCTCCTCCATTAGCTCAAATGATTGCTGTGTGTCATTCAGAATATGAGGTACATCTCGACTTTAACTCGTTTAGTCATGCTGTCTCCATTAATGAAATCCAACAGCAGTATACATAATTGATGCTACTTTCTCATGTTTTATGTACCAGGTTCTGTTTGATGAATTATGCTTTTTTTTTTTACCACATTTAGCTAAGTGTTTCAATTACATATGTGCTCAGACTGTAATTTTTGAGATGAAGCATTTTGTGAAACAATATTCAGGGTTCCTCTTTGTCAATGTTTGAACTGGCTGTAAGTGCTGTTGAAGGGTTGGTTCAGACTACGCTGTTCAGGGATCAATCTAATACGGTTGTTCATATTGTCCAAAAGATAATTAGACATATTTATTTAAGAACTGAACAAGTGTTTGTTTGTAAATCAATATAAGTTGTCTTAAATCCTAATATATTGTTTTCAATGGAACATATAAATAGTCTTCTTTATTATTGTACAGTTTATGACTATTATTTTTATGCATTCATTAATTTATTGTATATGGGGTACCACAATGGTTTTTCAGTAAAGTGAGTCCCTTGATGAAAAAAAAAAAAATCACTTAAATTTTTTTTTTTTAAAGAGCATTTATTGTAGAAATAATATACTTAAAAAGAATATACTTAAGTGCAAACTGAATGTGGTGTTTTCAGACACTTTATTGCATGAAAATTGTAATTAAATCAAAATGTATTATAGTTTATATATGCAGTTAGCTGAACCTTAGACTGCTTTTAAGTGTAGTTTTGTAATTACCTTTATTGTCACATTATTGACAATAAATCATTTAAGGGTAAGGTGGGGTGGTCGTGACTGATGTCTAACCTCTTTTGTTTAATGCAGCGCCTGACATTACACAGATTTCAATTTATGTTGATATTTGCCCCAGTTTTGTGGAGTATATCAAGACAAATTTTATTTGACATTATTACTAAGTGTTCTTAAGTATGTTAAGAAACAAAGTCATGAAAGCGTCACTCTTTAAGTACACTTAAGTGATCATTTATTTCATAAATGTTATATTATCCTCAAATATACTTTGAGATTTAAAGTACACTTTCACAAGGAAATACTTGATGCTATCAAAATGTCATTTGACTTTGAGAAGCTATAGACAGTTAACACAAACCTATAACAAGACTTATAATATGTCAAATAAAGTACATCTTATGGTAGTTTTTAATCCTTTTTTGAAGCTTGAATGCATTAGTACAGTTACAGTGAATGGACAATTTCTCCTTTTGTGTTTTTAATGGAAGAAAGGAAGCCATATTGGTTTGAATGAACATGTCAAGTAAATAATAACATAATTTACATTTTCTGTGTGAACTGTACCTTCACTTTTTAAATTATGCAAAAAAATGCATATATTGCTAAAAATGGCAAAAACTGGCTAAACATAAAGCATCCTCTTAGGTATCATAAGTCGCATCAGTAACAGAACCAATAATAGCAAAAAACATACAAAAGCAGTAACTTATACTGGTTTGAACATAAATAAGCTTTGTGAGTTTAGATGAATACAGCATGTGGATGTACTGTAGTATATTCTGTTTCCATAGTCTTTCTTCTAAGACTGGCTGACCAAGTTTAGGTATAGGACTCGTGTAGCACTAAAAATGGGCCAACATGACCTTTTGCATTGGCAGTGCTCATGTAGGCCAGGTTCTCTTCATCCGCTCATACACAGCTGTGAATCTGCAGGCTGTATCTGGACCAGGATTGATGCTCAACAGGGACGTTCAGGTCAGAGAGACACATGCTCCTTTTGAGAGGACGTACTCTAGACAGATGGGCTTCTCAGGAGTGAAGGTAAATCCTGTTTGACTGGCTCTGTGCTGAACGGAGAGAAGCTTAAGAAATCAATTTCAGACCCATTAATCTTCTCTTTTCTGCTCTTGTCATCTGTGGCTCATGTCTGGCCTGTTTTGTTTAATGCAGAGACTGACATGACACAAATTCCAATCCTTTATTTCGATCTTTGCCTCGGTTTTGTGAAGTATATCAAGACAAAATTGATTTGTTTTGGAACAATAAACACAAGATATTTATATAGCAGTGCAAAGTGTGTCAGTGCCATTTTAAATGTCATCTATACTCTCATACTTATGTTTTTACTCAAGCTGCTTTAGTTTGGCCCAAATTTGCATTGCTACAGCAAAACTAAAGAGAGACAAAACAGTGACAACTGCACAACCAAATTACCTGCACTGTTTTGTCATTTTGTTGCATGTTATTTGACAGTCTGTTGAGCCTGCGCCTAGTTTGCTGTTCGACTCGAGCAAACACACTGACTAATTGGTGATATTCTGAGCATGCCATGCTGTCGTATTGATATTCAAAACTTCTCGAAAGCCTTAGACCCACATCAGCCTGCGGACTTGTAAATAGATGATGAGGGATGCGTCTCCTTTTGAAGTATTAAAGAAAAAAACTGAAAAAAATAAATAACAGGGAATAAGTGGAATCGGTATTCTTTGCAGGGGCAATTAACAATTTTCTTTTTTGTACTATTTTTATTCATTATTAAGTGACTATGCATTTTCATCGCCTTGCAACTGACACATATTGCAGACTTTTGCTTATTAATTAATTAATTTAAATTGGATATTTATTTATTTATTTTTTTCATTTTATTGTATATTTTATTTATTTTCATGAATGTTTAAGTGACTACATCCTTATTGCCTTACTTCACCCTGTGTGTTTTTCATTTCTTTTTTATGCTGCATATTTATACTATTTCCTATATACATTTTATTTTATTTTTTTGTTTTTATTTATTTATTTTTTAAGTTACTATAAAGTACATTCTCATTGTCTTGGAACTGGCGTATTATTATTATTATTATTATTATTATTATTATTATTATTATTATTAGATATGCATTTGCAGATATATATATATATATATATATATATATATATTTTTTTTTTATATATATTTTTTTTTCTTATATTGTTGAATGACTATGCACTCTTGGAACTGACATAATTATTTATGGACTTTTGATTATTTTTTTATGTATGTAGGTATGTTAATTCATTCAGTCATTAATTCATTCACTCATATTTTTTTTCCATTTTTTTTTTCTTTTCTATTTGAAAGGAAAAAAATAAATAAAATGACTTTCTCTTAATATATTTCCTTAAGGCTGATTTTAATATAAAGTTCCAGCTTATTCCAAATGACTATACAAGAATGGAATACTGTCTTATTATTCACTTATTAATAAGTGAATAACCTATAATCTGAATTCATGAACATTACAGTGAGACCAAAGAAGTATGCACCTGTTCTGAATGCAGAAATCGTCTTCTGTGCACATCAGTATTGGAACACTTTCACACAGTTATGGTGAATGAGACCAAATGTGTACAGTTTCATTCTTAGAAGGAAGTCAGTAATAACTACACTGATCATCCATAAGTTATTATTCCTTCATATCACAGTAGGAGCAACATTTCACGAGGCCCATTGAGGCAATCCAGTCTGCCAAATGAGGTCAGGCTCTGCTGGAAGAGCTCTCCAAACACAAGCTGTTGCTGTAATAAGGTGAGGGTGGAACTCAAGAACCTTCCAGCACTTCCTCTCCATCTGGAACTTAAGGTTGTTGGGGGATTTGAGGTCAAAGGTCTTTGTCAGATTTTAAGGCTCATGTCCCTCTCAGAAACGCTGCACATGCCGAAGGAGAGTGGAGATTAAAACTGGGTTTATAATTGGCCACACAGAGCTAGATCTGCTGCTAGTCGAATTCATCACTAGTGCAGGTATTGATTGAAGAGGAAATGCACTGGGTTATAATAAAAGTGGAACTGTAAATAATAGCTGTAGTGATTGTGCGAATGTTTAGCAGTGCAACATGTGTGTTTTTCAGATGCCGACCAATACTATTTGGTTTTACACTGAAAGAAATACATGTTCTGTCATTATATTTCATTTCAATACTGTATGCTTTCTTCTGAGAAGCACAAAATAATTGGTCATTCAATAGAACAGTGCAGTGACCCATTTTTAAACAAATAAATAAACAAATATATATATAAATGTGGTTTGCTAATGTTTTGCCAAGAGATCCAATTAGTTTTGGTGAAAAACAAAGATTATTGAAATAATATGACAATAAAATTGAGTTGACCACCAACAAATAATTGGAAATGTACCCTAGTGGCCTTATAACTTAAAGAAAGTACACTT